>NC_135499.1:164313608-164510708 GCF_052857255.1 Amblyomma americanum | reverse complement strand
GGTTTGCCTTTATTGCTGCCGCCTAAGATCTACACCGTCCATCGCTAACCTAGGGTTAGCTTGCAACATGCACACCGTAGTACACCCAGTCGTCGCACTTTTTTTCCCTTTTTTTTTTCAAGACTACTAAGCGGCGATACTAAGCAAAGAAACCCTTGATTCTCTGCTGCAACCCCGGTCAGGCACGTAGCCAGAAATGTTTTTCGGGAGGGTAAATCGGTTTTTTGGGGGGAAAGGAAATGACGCAGTATCTGCTTCGCATATCGGCGGACACCTGAACACCGCTGCAAGGGATAAAGGAGGGAGTGAAAGAAAGAGGTGACGTAGTGGAGGGCTCCGGAATAATTTAGACCATCTGGGGATCTTTAACGTGGCCCAAGACAATTTTTTGTCCGAGGGGGAGGGGGAGGGAGCGGGGTCATAGCGGTGCATGTTCAAAAAGAAATTTCTAATAAAGCTGGTGCCCCCCCCCCCCCCCCCCCCCCCCCTTTGGATACGTGATAAGTGCCTGATCCCGGTCCTTTACTGATCACTTCCGATTTGTTCTTACGGACGGCCGGAAGAGTTCTTTCAGCTCACATACGTACAATCCTTTTTTCTTTGCCTTTTTTAAATATTACTAAAACAAAAACTAGCACCAACACCGCGACACGAGGATGAGTTTCTATGCGTTTGGATTCGGCAGTTTACCAGCCGCGGTGGCTCAGCGGTTAGCGCGCACGGCTACCGAGCCAGAGTACCCGGGTTCGAACCGGACCGCGGCGGTTGCGTTTCGATGGAGGCGAAACGCAAAAGGAGTCCGTGTGCTGTGAGATGTCAGTGCGCGATGTCAGATCCACAGGTGGTCGAAATTGTTCCGGGGAGCCTCCACTACGGCACTTCCTTCTTTCAGTCCCACCTTCCTTCCCTTCCCTCACGGCGCCGTAGAGGTGTCCACAAAGAAGCGAGGCAATCACTCCGCCATTTCCTTCCCTCGAAATCTAAATCAAAACTACACGTGCACTCTAAGAGAATGGGACTAAAAGGCGGGAAAAGTTACTCTTTTTGGGGACTAACTGACTTGCCATTCGTTCTTTTCGCGAGTAACTGCAAAGGGTCTAACTGTTGGTCCCCTTGGAAAGGGGGTAGCAACAGTTAGTCCCCAGGAGCAGCCGTTTAAGAAAGAAATGCAAACGAAGCGTGATTTAAATCGGGGTAGTTTCATTTCAGACAGCGTTGAACTCGCAGGATATCAATAAACGAAACCGAAATAACCACACATGAAAATACTAGGATTCGAACCTACAACCTTTGCATTGGGAAACGTGCGCGGATATGACTAAGCCACCACAGCAGATTATCTGAAGGAGAAAATAAAAACCTTATATGCGAAGCATATACATTGGCTGTGTTTACCGCTCACATTTATATCAAACGTATTGCTGTTTAGAGCAAAGATGGTGATTTTGCTGTCATGTTTTTTTGAAACAAGCTGCGGTAAGCCTTCATACGTACGCACAGCGGTTTGGTTTATGGGGGTTTAAAGTCCCAAAACTACTCAGGCTATGAGAGACGTCGTAGTGAAGGGCTCCAGGAATTTCGACCACCTGGGGTTCTTTAACGTGCACTGACATAGCACAGTACACGGGCCTCTAGAATTTCGTCTCCATCGAAATTCGACCGCCGCGGCCGGGATCGAACCCGCGTCTTTCGGGCCAGCAGCCGAGCGTCATAACCACTCAGCCACCGCGACGGCTCGCACAGCGGTCTAAGTCTAAATCAAGGTTTTGGCGAATCGCATTTTTGAAATTGGTTGTTGGGGAAAGGAAAATGGCGCAGTATCTGTCACATTTCGGCGGACACCTGAACCCCGCTGTGAGGGAAGAGATAAAGGAGGGAGTGAAAGAAAAAGGAATAGGTGCCGTAGTGGAGTGCTCCGGAATAATTTAGACCACCTGGGGATCTTTAACGTGCACTGGCATCGCACAGCACACGGTGCCTTTGGGTTTCGCCTCCATCGAAACGTGGCCGCCGCGGTCGGGTTCGAACCCGGGTACTTCGAATCTGTAGCCGAGCGCCCTAACCACTGAGCCACCGCGCTAATCGCGTTTTTCGTTTTTGCGATTCGCACTCATAAGTCTCCTTCGCAGAATTTAGTCCGTTAGCTTGCGCACAGTTTTTTTTCCTTGGAGTGTGGTGGCTCAATGGTGACCGAACCAGCCGGGGCGGCAGCGTTTCGATGATTGGTTATCAGGAAATAAAAGGCGCGGTAACTGTCTCACTTCTTGCTGGACATTTCAACCGCGCCGTAAGGGAAGAGGAAAAGAATATGCTTCTGGTGGAGGGCTCCGGACCGGAATGATTTTTAACGGTCATGGAAATAATGGTACGGCCAGTATTGGAGTGGACAGAATTTTGCGCCACATGTTAAAAAAAAAAAACGCTGCTATCAAGCTGGCTTCGTATTCTTCGATGCCCCTCCCAAACACGGATCGATTGGTGTGAGTAGGAAAGCCGACACCAGCTGAAAGTCTGCACGTCTAGTCGCTTCGGTAAGTCCGCAGGGAACCCGAAAACAAAAGCGCGAAGCTTTCCGTGCATTTTTCCGCGCATGCGGAAAGCTTGATCCCATTGAAAACAAACAATAAAGAGCGACAGAAATTTCCACAGCAGCTTCCACGCGGCTGAGCGCGGCGTGAAGGTCAGGTGGGCTCGACTAATCGCAATACTTCTCTATCAATCTTCAGCGGCAACCACTAAGCAAAAAGTAAGCTACCCCCCCCCCCCCCCCCCTTTCCGTAGCACGCGTATCTAAAAGACGCCGCGCACTCGTTCATCAGGCACTTATGCTAGCCGAGAGGGAAGAGGGCAAGGAGCAGCACGGAGTTGCGTCACTTCCCTCTGAAGCGGGACGGCGTCACGGCGCGGATGGCGATGCGCTGCGCGAAGGCTGCTACGCTTCCCTCACCCACCCCAAAAAGGCCTCCTCCTCCGAGCGCCCGTCGATATGAGCGAGCACCCTCTTGTCTTCCTCAACCAGCCGTGGCCGAATCGAGCGCCAGCCCGCCTCTCCCCACCCTCCGATCTCCTTGCCTGCACAGGCGGAACGCATACAAGCACAACGAAAAGGAAGCATCCGCCCTCAGCTCACCAGAGGCCACGTCGTCTTTTTTAAGATGCACGTGAAAATGTGAGTCGATGCAAAAGTGCGTCAAGTCTGAGCAACCTGGGAATTCAGGTGCCGCGCACCGGCCCGTATCACGCGACAGAAGCTTAGCTGCAAAAGGATGGATAATTTGCCCACGAGAACAGCACCGGTTCAACGACCCCAGTGGAGCGGCGCTCGAAGGGGCGAGGTGATCGCCGACACCGACGAGGTCTCGTCGCAGAGGCGAGCGGAATGTCGTCGGCGCACGGGTCAGTTCCTCCGAGGTGCGACGCCGAGAGAGCGGAGAAAATCGAAAGGCAGCAGATATACGAACAGCGGGCCCCAAACAGCGCCCGCCGCATTCGTTCGTTTTGCACGTGCGCACAGCGGAAGCTAACCCGCCAGGAGGAACTGCAACGTGCTAAACGAAGGGAGAGAACCGCAAAATGGGCATGGGAAGAGAGAGTGGGATCGCCGGTAATCCAATCTATCGACGCTCGAGAGAGCGGCGGCAACCAACGTGTAAAGAGGAAGGCGGTATGATAGATAAACAAGCGCGGAGTTCCCAGCGCGTGCGGTGCAAAAGCAAAAAAAAAGAATAGGCACGATGTCGCCGGGCGACGGGTCGCGAGGCTCGCGGTTCCACACCCCTCCCCACAACGAGCGCACAACCGGGAGGCCGCCTCTCCTCACCCAACGGGAGGACGACGTCACGCAGAGCGCGCGGCGGACCGACAGCCAGCCAGCCGAGCGATCAGCCGTGGCAGCGAACCAAACGGGGCTCCTCCATTCCCGAGCCACGTCCGGCGGCGGCAGAGCAGGCGCATCCGAAACAAAATGTCGGCGCCCGCTCGGCTGCAGCCGTCGGCAGACACGCGGTACCTTTTTCCGGGGCCGCCAGTGCCGTATCCAAGTGAGTCACACATATCCAAGTGCCACAGGGCGCACCATAATCCTGTTGAAGAGTCAGCGGCGCTGTCGAAAGGCTAAATAAAGGCAGCCAGAGCGGAATCAGCGATCCCGCCTGGTAAGACACACAGCGGCACTTCACTACCCCGCACACATCAAGAGACCCAGGTAATGAAGAATGAACGGCGACGACGACGGTGCGCACCTTTGGAAAGCGCAGAGCGGCGCAAGGAACATGGACGCGGAGTTGCTGGGTGTCGGTGCGCCGGCCGAAGTCGCCACCACCGACAAACATCCACACCAGACACAGGGGTCGTCGCTGTCGCGTCGAAATCCTTGCCAGTCCGTCGCGGCGGCGACTCATGCAGCAGAGGACATCTCAGACGTCCACCGAGGACGACGCTGCGCCGCCACAGTCAAGGCCGGAAAGCGCCCAAGCACGGGACATGCTCCTCCTGCGGCAGTCAGTCGCGGCGGCGCGTGGACGGTCGCAGCACATTCTGGGACGACACCGACGCTCCAGCGCAAACAGCCTCAGGGGAGGCAAACAAACGGACGCAAGCGGGCCACACAGGAAGGCGATTGGCGCGGCGCGGCGCGAAGAGCGCCGGGGCGGAAGGTCAGTTCTTGACAGGGGAGCGCAAAATGGCGCTGGCGTGGTCGACGCAAGCAAGCAGCCCAGAGCCGCGCACAACAGCCGCCGCGACACGGCGACCGGAGGGGGGGGAGCTCACGCGGGCCAGCCAGCCACCTCGGCGGCGAGAACGTACGACGCGTCTCTCTCCGCCGCCGAAAACGCAGGCACACACACACACGGCGGCGGCGCGGCGCACGCACACAGAGGCCGCGCGCCCGGCGAGTCGCGCTAACTACCGGCTGAGCAGAGAACGGCGGCGGGGGCCGATTTCCCCGCGGAGAAGAGGTCGCTGCTTGGGTCCACGTCTGTCTGTGCAGCGCGCGTACCCGCGAGAATGAGCCAACCGAGGAGCGAGCGAGCAACGCAACAACGCACGCTGTCCGCCGAAAGAGCACCGCCGCCGCCGGCCAAGATAGAGAGAAGGAAGCCGCCGAAGACCCTTCCCTCCGCGCGCGAATAAAGACGAACCCCCCCCCCCCCCCCCCCCCCGCAGAAAGAAAGAAGTGCGCCAGGTTTTCGTAGGCGGGTGGGGGAGAGTTGAAAGCGAGGGGAGCGAACGAAGGGGCGCCCTCCTGGAAGGATTGTGGACGGGACTCCCGGCCGATGACTGCCGCGAAGGAGGGACGTAACGGCAGCGAGAGAGAAAAAAGTAAGGAACGACACCGCCGCATGGCCCTGCGACAAAAGAACGCGAAATGCAGTGTGTGCGATACGAGCACATGCGAAGAGGAAAATACATCCCCTCTCTCGGTGCAGCAACACGCCGACATATAAGAGCGCATGCCGCGCCGCATCCAGAGAACTCGGGCAGAGCAACGCAGGAACGAGTGAACGAACGATGAAACGCGCAACGGGAAGCGGGAGAGGAGGAGGTCCGAACTGCACAAGGCGGGGAGGTGGGGATGAAACGATGGTGGAAAGAAAAAACGTGCACGCCAGAGACCGGGAATGAAGCGAGCGCGTCAGAAAGGAAATCAGGAAAATGTAGAACGAGACGGGCGCGCGGAACACACACACACACGTTGCAAGAGAGAAAGATGCAGGAGGAAAGCGGCGTCGGGCTCGCAAAACCACGCGCCAGCCTCCAACAGGGCGCTAGGCGTGCGACCGCGCTTCCCTCCTCCATCCATCCGACCGGCGTTCATTCTACGGCCGAAAAAGGACGACGCAGTGTAGCCGACACGGGGCTTCATCATGCACAGGTTCACCGAGTTTGCACAGCGCGACAAGCGAACGCCATTCCCACCTCTACACGTCACCGCAGCCAGATGCCAACAACCTTTAGCTGCAAGGAGGGAAGCCTCGGACGCTTCACGCGCACACACGTTTTCTGCCATCAGCTGCTCGCCGTGGTAACATAACGTATCGTATCTGCAAATCAAGTTTTCTAGATTTCTTGAGCGTCGCTGGAAGGCTGCCATTTGTTCGGGGGCAAACCATTAAAGCGCGCCAGAAGCAGCCGCACAAAGAAAAGCAAACCGAGACGAGAATGTCGCGCTCAGCAGAGGCAGGCGACGCGGCGTCGATAAGTAGAACAAAGAGACGTCGCCGCTCTCTCGCCCTCTTTCCCGGCCCCGAGAGCCTCTACGCGGGGGAGCACGCCGCAGCAGCAGCAGTCGGCGAAAGCCGCAGAGGGAGAAAAATAAAAGTAAAACTTGGCAGAAATTTGGCCTCGGTGGCCAACTGCCCAAAAAAACAAACGCGTGAAGTTATTGCGGCAGAAAAGACTCCGGGTCTCTTAACACAATGCAACTTGGCTGGCGTAACGCATCGGCCGTCAGGATCAGTAATAATAATAACGACAAGCGAAGGAAAAGGGGCTTCAAATGGCTAGCAATGGCGCCGTCTGCTCTCCAAGCCTCGATCACTCCGAGCGGCCGATCCCTCCCCGCGCTGCCAAACGCAGCACACAGCTCGATGTTCCTTCCTGCTCGGAAGAGCGGTGGGGAGGCTCCCGGATTTGTGCGCAAGGCGCTGCCGCGCTTCGATTCGCCGGGCCGCCATCGCCGCCTCTGCTTCCTCCCCCCACCCCTCGCTTTTCCCTGGACCTTTTGGAAAAAAATCAGCCCATCACCTCGACCTCAGCTACCTCCAAATTTTTACACGCTTTCTTATTCGGTCTCCGGGGAGGAGCAAAGGATGCCAGTGATGTGCGTACGTCTGTCTGCTGCAAGCCGACAGCGCACGCACACCGACAAGGAACGATGAAGACGGCGGGGTCGTGCGCCGTCCTACACGTCGGCAACATTTCTTTATTATTTCCTCGCCAGCAAGAAGAGGTGGCAGTAGTGGTAGCGGAGCCGGCTGGCTGGCTGCGTTGCAGAGCCGCGCCATATTCGTCGCTCGCCGAGCGGAGCGAAAATGGCGCCTAGGGGCGAGGCCTCGATGAGGCAGCGGCGGCGAGGCACGTCGTCGTCCGTCTGCGGCCTGAGAACGGCTCGACTCTCCCCTCCCCCCGCTCCTTTCCGTTCGTCTCCGGCTCGCACAGCGCAACAAGGCACCGCCATGAACGTCCAGGCCGGCGGCTCCTCGCCCGAGCGACTCGGTGACGCGCCCGCTCTGCGCGTCGAATGGCTGACGAAAGGAGGCGATGCGGTGCACGCATCGTCCTCTGAGAGATCATAATCTCAACAGCGATCAGATGTAACCACCTGCACCCCGCCTCTTGCGCCCGGGTTTCCGACGCCCAGGAAGGTATGCGCAGACGCGACGGCAGGGGAGGCTGGCGTAATGTCTGATCGTTTCCAGAAAATAGAACACACGTTCAAATTAAATAACTGTGCTTACAAATGAACTACCTCTCCAGGACGAAATTTACGCACCACGTTTATCGTCAGATTCTTAAAGGGGATCTGAAACACCCTCCGAGGAGAGCACATGACCGCTCAATCGCTGCATTGTGTTGTCAGGAGCACCTGAGCCAAATAATACACTTCTACACACGACCAGGAGCCAGCCCACATCTAAAATTTTAAACTAAATAATAAATTCACGCGCGAAAGTTGTCGAGCCCTTTCCGGCGACTTTTTCACGCTCGTACCTGCGTATACAAAGATGGCTAATGGTTATATTAGACGTTTTAGCATACCGGATACGTACTACCAGAGACGTATACCGCTTTACCGGACGGCGGCTGCGCACGCGCAGTGGATCCTCCTCACACCAACAATAGACAGTTTTAGCTGTGCGTACGCAAGTGCTTGCGTACGCAAAGAGCTACGGCGCTGCGTGCGTTACGCTGTCCGCTCCGAAGTATAGTTTTAGCTGACCGTGCCGTAGCGACCCTCAGGCGCACATGGCGCCATCTAGTGACAAGAAGTCAAACCACATCAACGCTCGGTTGAAGAAAATTTCATCCGTGATTACTGATAACTACTGTGAGTGCATTGGGAGCCTTTTTTGTTCCAAGATGAAAAACTATGCAAACCGAAGAAAATGCAAGATCTGGCTAAAAGTTATAAAACTGCTTCGCCAGGTGTCGTTGCTACGAGGAAAACACACTGAATATAGTTAGGCCTAGGAGCTTGAAGATCGCCAAATTATCTGAAAAACAGGGGCTAGTTATCGCTTATACCGCTACGTGTGGGCAAGATTAGGCGAAATAAAAGCGAACCGCTACCATTTTAGCGAGCTATTGCGTCGGATAATCCAGCGGCGACATGTATTTATTCCGAAGCGGGCGAGCAGGGCGCCGCCATCTTGTCAAAGTTAGCGTACGCAAGCCACGCAAGCGCCGCAACGCAAACTCCGCTGGCTAGCGTACGCAAGGCTACCGTACGCAAGACGCAAGGCTTGCGCTTGCGTTCTGCGCATGCGCACTACCGTCCCCGCAAACTCCTCGCGTACGCTAACTCTTTGCGTACGCACAGCTAAAACTGTCTAATGCCACTGCGCGTGCGCAAGAGGGGTCCGGTAAGCCGGTATACGTCTCCGGTATTAGACGGTATTAGACAGACTTCTTGTCACTAGATGGCGCCACGTGCGCCTGAGGGACGCTACGGCACGGTCAGCTAAAACTATACTTCGGAGCGGACAGCGTAACGCACGCAGCGCCGTAGCTCTTTGCGTACGCACAGCTAAAACTGTCTATTCTAAAAACGTCTATTTCAGACGCCCGGCAGCCACCATGGCCGCGGCCAGTAAGCGATGTAGCAGCGGCGGGTCAGGAAGCTCCGCCCCCGGAGGCGGGGCCGGCGGAGGAGCGCCGACTTCCAGAGTGCAAAAAGTGGCGAGCGGAGAGGGAAAGGAGCAAAGACGCTGAAATTCAAATTTTGACTACACATAGGTCGGCTTATACAAAGCGCATTAAAAAAATTCTGGCTGGACCATATTCGTGAAGCGACGTGCTAAATATCCCAGGCCTACTGCAACTTTATTGAGCCCCTTTCAGAACCCCTCTAAAAAGCGCTTAGCGGTTCTCATCTTACGACAACTTTATCCACAGGATAGGACAGGCAAGGGCTATCATAATCGTCGAACAGCTTTAAGAGTCATGCAAGATAAATGCCGTTCTGACTGATCTCTCATTTCGCCTGTCTTGCGCTAGCCACCCCCCCCCCCCCCCCGCCGCCCGGCCACTCTTCGTGGGCCAAATTTCCCGATCTCATCTCAGATACCTGCCTGACACGCTCTGCCGCCAGCGGCTACGCTCCCCTACCGTTCTCTCCTCCGCGCACTGCACGCCCTGCCCAAAACCGCTACTTCATCTTAATTTCAACTACGATATCAATCACTCCAGTTTATTAAATTACATAACGCCCACTATTTTTCTTCATGCTGTAAGTACGAGGCTACTTGACGTAAACGGATGCTTTTTCGCCAAACTACTGAACATTGAATAGTAACGTTGCTCGCGCGCGCCCCCTTCATTTTCATTAACACCTCAAATCTGCAGCGCTCACAGACGACACACATAAACGAGAACGACACCTAACCGCCCTTTTCCAAATGCTATGAGCACCTTGAAACCAGTTCTCATTCCTCCATGGAGTACCACGGTCTCTCTATCTACAGATTCTGCAGTCTAGCATTTTTATGCCCGCTTCCTAAACATTTTGGTTATGCAACACGCGCATTACTCTTAGTATTTCCACCAGTCAAGCAGTTTTTTCGCAATATGTGAAGCCTATATACTGCAACTTCTTCATTACTAGATTATGGCGCCTCCTTCTCCACTGTTAAGCCGCCGCGGTGGGCTGAGTGGTTACCGTGCTCGCCTCCTGACCCGAAAGACGCGAGTTCGATTCCGGCCGCGGCGGTCGCGTTTCGATGAAGCGAAATACTCAAGGCCGTGTGCCCTGCGATGTCAGTGCACGTTAAAGAACCCCAGGCGGTAGAAATTATCCGAAGCCCTCCAATACGGCGACCCTCATAACCTGAGTCGCTTTGGGACGTTAGTTAACCTCATAAAACCAAAGCAATCTTTCTCCTCTATTCCTCGATTGTGGAACGCGACCCGTCGTTCCTTACCGCTTCCGAAAGCCAGGCAGAAACGATCGTAAGACGAGTCAGCTAAAGCTTCCTTTCGGACAATTCATTCGAGCAGTTTTTGTTATCGAAAAATCACACACTTCCCGTGTCCTCCTAGGGGAGTGATCTTCGTGCGATACCCTTTCTTTCCTGGCCCCAACCCCTTTTTCTATTTTTGCAAAGGCACAGGCATCATTACTATGTGCACAGGGCCACGCTACACGCTACGACGAAAACATCAATTACCGCAAATGTTGCTAAGTTGCTTTCCATTTTTTTTTTCTCCTTTACCATTGGCTCCATACAAGCATTTTTCAATTCAAAGCGCTACCTAACGAGATCAATTACTATCGTGCACAACACTACCGGATTCGATGCCGTTTGAAGCTGGACAGTTAAGCTGTACAGTGTGTTACGAATGTTCGTGCGAAGTCCGATAAGCCCACACCACATTGGGGACAGCGAAAGCTTCGCTGTTATCACAACTGCGCTCACACACTGCGCATCTTCGACATTGGAGAGTTTCGTAGAAGAGGTTTCCCACGAGTCAAACGTTATATTTACACTGGGGTAGTAACTATATGCTTTTCGTAGTAGTATACCGGACTGAAAGCGAAACACGACTTGCCACCGGCCCAAGCTGGGCCTCATTGTCGCGTTTTGAGGCCAAACAATACTCGTTCCTTTAGCGTAAAGGAGACGAATTAGCGGAGACGTATAACGGTTTGCCGAGCGCTTCTTGCGCACGCGCAGTGGCTCCCCGCCTGGCCAGGACACTGCGCGTACACAGGAGGCGTCCGGTAGACCGGCACACGTCTCCGCTACGCTAAATCTCTCTATCGTCTAACAACGAATGCTTCCACCGCGGTGGAAATGACTTCGGAGCAGTACGCTTTCCGCTATGCCCGTAGATTTCTGGTCGATTCTTCGGCTTTGGGTCGCACTGGCTTTGCAATTCAGGTGACACACTTTTCTTTGGATTCCACTGGCTATTCTCGTTGGATGCCTTTCAATTGAATTGCCGAAAAAAACGACCGCTGGAAATGTCACCCTTCCTCACGAGACAAAATTATATATATAAACACTCAGCGAACACGGGCCGAGTGCGGTCAAGAAGCACAGGGCTTCGAGAGGTGGCTGCAACACAAGCGTGCATCTCGAGAGGACAACTGACCGCAACTGGGGCAAAGGCGTGAAAGCTGCGTCGCCGAGAAGAAGGGGAAGGGCGATTGTGAAAGGTAGTGAGGCGCTGCACGGGCGGAACGCGTTCCACAAAAGCCCAGCTAAACGTTTCATTGGCCCAATTGCGTTGCCAAAGGAGCCCCGCGCACAACACACGGATTGGCCGAGAAGGAGATATAAGTCGCGGCAGAACACACCGCGACTCGTACCAATTTCCTCCTCACTGATTCCAGCTTTAGTCTCTATATGTTATTTAACTTTTTTCTTTTTTTTTTTTTTGGGGGGGGGGGGGTTAAGTAAGGACGAACACGGCAGCCTCTTAGCATGATAAGTTTACATTGGTCCGAAACATTAGAAAGAGGGAAGCGACCGCACTGAACCCGCAGTAAACGTGGACGCATAAAGCGTCGACAAAAGAGATGTATTCTTCCGCGCTTTTGGCGCGCGAGTCCTGCATATTGTACAGGTAGCTTTACTACATGGAAGGGAATAGTCGTTAGCACACAAGAAATAACGAATTCCGTTGCCCAGCAGATTTCCTAGTCGCATCTCCCCCGACCCTGTGGACCTTGCCTATACGTCTTACTTGCCTCAGTATCTACTACTTTACACTAGAGAGTTTTACCATAGCGGAGACGTACTGTCGTGGACGTCTACTGGATTAAAGAATGCGTGCTGCGCAAGCGCAGTGGAGAGTGCGCACCCCACGTTGCCATCCACATGGTGCAACTGTGTGCGCTCATCACACAAACATTCATCCGGTACGAGTCTGCACTACGTTAATTTTCTTCTTGTTTGTCTTCTTCGCCATGCTAAAACTGGCCACCAAGAGACCATCGGACAATTACACTTGTCGCCAAAGTCCGCCACCGCCTTTCTTTTTAAAATTTCTGCCAGGATATATTTACCGCGGGTTTGTTCCCTAGTCCACGTGTCATCCCTTCCGTTTTCCTCTTAATACGCTGCCCTGTCCTCGACATAATTTGAAACCGTTCCTTTTGAGTTCGAAGTTCCGGCCCCACAGGAAAGCACAGCAAGATATAATTATGACGTAATTTCTTACAGAGAGATATCAGTAAGCCGTTTTTCATTACCGAAGGGTGCGTGCCAAATGCACAGCATTCCTGTTCTCCTCCTCAGCTCCCCGCTTAAATGACATTCGGCGGCACATTGGGCACCCTTCCCTTGGCCCTTCAGAAAGCGATTTGTCGGCGCCAATCGTTTAGCTCGAACATAACGGATAAATTGGAGTCCACTAATTGCGGCATGAGAGCAAAGAAAGCACTGCCGAAGGCTTAAAGAGGTTTGCAATTCGGGTGGCTTGCGTTTCCGTTTACAAAGGTGGAATCGCACAGGTGCTCCTGTCGTGGCGGGACAGGGCGCAGGCTCAGCTGACAGCCCCGTGGCCGCCTTTCTTTAATAAGCCCCGTCGTCAGAGGACGAACAAAGGCAGACGCATTCGGGGAACATGGTGTATGCTCCGCGCTGCTGCGGTCAGTGCCCCCGTTTCCCATTGTACCAACTTTCGTCAGGAATCAGAGGACGCCTGCAGTCGGATACAACTCAGAAATGAAGTGGCAGGCGTCCCTCCAGTCAATGGCGTCGACCGATTTTCATGACGCCAGGGTTAAAACGATTAAGCTGTGGTCATCCCCATTAATCAGCCACCTCCTGCGATTTCACGCCAACAGGTCCAAAGGGGTCGGTCAAGGGGGAGAATCGGTAGACGCCATTGGCTGGAGGCGGCCGCCATTTTCTTGTCTGTGGACCACTGCCAAAGGCTGCAGGCGTGTCTAATGGGATTATTGCCTCCTACTCCGGCCAGCATTGCTGAAGCTGCGCGCTGGACAACAGAATGGCGTCCGTGACGTTACCTGAACATTTGGACGGTCGCTTCGCGACATTTTTCTCCGGGCAAATATATTGCGGTGTGGGTCTGAGGTGAATATTTGGTCTATGCAAACGTATACTCCATTACGGGTTACAACTTCCAATACCTCACTACCTATCGTGAACTGCTGGTCCTTTCCCGGAATGTTGAACACTACAATGGCATTCTTCATGCGCCATTTTTCATAGTTGTACAGTGCCCGTTGAGGTCGCTATATATGAGCTGCGATTCATCCCTTGATTGAGCTGATTAACAAGGAAAATGTCATCAGATAATCTTAGGCGTTCGCTATAACTCTCACACTTCCGATCTAACCCACGCAACACGCCTTGTAAACAAAACGTTAATAACGGAGGAAAGAGATTGTGTGTCTGAAATACGGAGCCATATAAGGACATTTCGCCATACCGGCTGTCTGTTCCGTGTAAACTTTCCTCATCCGTCCAGAATCGTTACCGTGCTGTAAGGAACACGGAGATATGCCAGCTGCACAGCCAAGCACGGTCCATACGCAGCGGAAACCACGAATGATGGCGGCATAAACACCCGAGAGGGGTAACAAATTCTCCACTGCACACATAATGGCTTCAAGGCTGGCCGCTAGTTCTCAGCGATGCGCTGTGAACGAACGAATTCTTTGTTCTCGAAGAATTTGCGGCGAGTCCGTGTGACGGCCAACTTGTTGGCCACAGAGCATCAACCGAACAAAAGGAAACCTGCCCCACAGTATATGCCCAGGGACTTCGCTCTGCAACTAAAGAGAAAAAAAAAAGTCGCCACTGATTGCCTCCCCACAGTGACACAGCGTGACTCACAGCCTTAACCCCCACGCCCTTCGCGTCACAGCTTTCGTTCCTTTGAACCCCTCCTCCACTTCATACTCAAAAGACGCTAGCTACTGTCCCCAGTCATTGATGAAGGAGCGGAGCCGGCTTGGAAACGTTTTTTGGTTGGAGCTGTGCAGTTTATTACAAAAAGGATTTCGCACCGAATTTGCGCGCCCCCGGGGGGGAAAGAGGGGTGTTCCCCCCAGTCGCCCTTGTTTAGGGGCGTTTTCCCACGCCGCTTTCAAGACGTCGGGTGGGGGAAGCGACGCCGCGTTCTGCAGCCCGCCTGCACAGAAGAGAAAAACTGGACGCCTCAGGTGCACGGTCGGGTAAAACGGATCGCTCAGCTGCACGACAAACACCCAACCGGCGACAAGAAGCCACGTGCAACTGTGTGCAGGGCGCAATAAGCACGCTGAGGCGCTTTTTTTTTTTTGCGCCTGGAACCTCAATGCCGATGGCGAGCAAGGAAAGCCGCCTGGGATCACACTCCCCGACTGTACTGGAAAGGGACAGCCAACGGGTGCCAGCCAAAGGCTCCCCTGGCCCCGGGATACAGGCAGGCACCGAAGAGTGCCCGTCTTGAAGAAAATGCGTCGAACGTTCACCCATGGACAGACTTACGACTGTCTCGCGATCTGCAACACTGGGTGCACTTACCCGGACGTTCTCCTCAGCACCAACGGAACCGATGTGCGAGTACGTGTCGAGAGGAGGTTACGTGTGCCCTTAATACGGTACGTCGTGCAGGGTCACGAGGCCCGTAATTATATGCGGACTCCTCGCCTTAGGAAACTGGAGATATCCGTAACTGATGTACAGTCCACGCTCACTCCTGCCCAGCAGCTCGATTTTAAAAAAAAAAATGATATCAGGTAAATGAACCGCTATGTTTTTCTCTATCTAGCTAGCATCGCCCGACGTCCGAATACCAGACGACCGATGTACACGCCCGGTCGCTCGCCATCTCCTGCTTCTGCTTCCAGAAAAGGGCCCCTGCAAATATCTCGCTGTAAAGCTCCTAACAAAACCGCTCAAGTGTGGGTCTCAGTGGCAACACTCAGGGACGCGCTTATATAACAATTCGAACATTCGTTTCTTCCTGAACGCCAATTCGAATGCCGGCCGGTGCAACGAGTGCAACTAGACAACGGACTCTGCATCGCACAGGCTGGCCGCCGTACTCGCACAGCCAGTCGGGCACCGGCACGCGCCCTGTGGCCTCTGCTAATGGCCATCCTCAGACGAGCCAGCAGGGACGATCCTCGGTGTACGACGAGAAAAACAAGCCACTGTCGGAATAACCGCGGGCATGGCTGGCCGTCGCATACGGCATACGGGCTACCTACCGGGTGTCGCCAGGCAGCAGCGCCAAACCGCCGCGCAAGGCACGGTCGCTGCTCATGGCGCATCCGAGTCGGAACGAAGCTCCAGAGCATATCTTGAGCGATAACGGTAACCACTGGGGTACGTGACACGCTATCAGTGTTTCAGCACTGCGAGATTTTCTGGAGACAGCGTTCTTCGCGCTGCACCCTCCTCTTCTGGGAATTGGGTCCAACAAGCGAAAGACAGAGGCTCCCACCCAGGTGGCTTCTTCTGCCCGCGTGGGCACCACGGCGAGCACTGCACCAGAGCAGGCCGATTACCGGGGCGGGCTCACGCCACCTGTCGCAAGTTGACACCACGTCCAACTCTGCGACGCACCCTCTCCTCTTGTGTTTCAGGTCACCTCGGAACCGCGCTTGTGCAGTAGCCGAAGGTTGTCACATGGTGCACATTGCTAGCGAATTCTCTATTCCGGGTCGGTTCACCGAAGTCGGAGCGAAAGCGTCCTTCGCCCTGGCCCGGGAGCACACAAGTACCAGCACGTTACGTTAGGACACATTGCCATTTGAAAAAAAAAAAGTGACTTGTGGGGTTCAACGTCTCGAAGAGACACATGGGCTATGAAGGACGCCGTATATAGTTAAGTGCCCCGCATTTAGGCCACCTGGTGTTCTTTGAGGTGCGCTGACATCGCACAGCACACGGGCAGCACCTTTTGCGTTTCGCCTTCATCGAAACGCGGCCGGGACTGAACCCGGGTCATCTGGCGATTCAAATCGAATCGCGCCAACTAGCCCGGAAACATGTCATTCGACGTGGTGAAATACTGCACGTGGTGAAGTAACCACAGCGCGCCGAAGAAAAACAAATCGAAAGTGGCAGCCAGGGCTATTCGAACCGCCAAGCAGTCAGGGTCAGTCGAGGCCTCGTTTAGGCGCACCGAGATTTTCACTAGACGAGCGTCCTGGCCGCGTATGAAAATTCGCCATAGACAGCCAAATGCCACGGGCGCCGAGTCCGGCCAAATCATGGTCACAGGCGACGCAGCTTCGGGCTGCACCAGCGTACTACGGTGGACGGCTGAGGTTCGCTCTCGCAAGGGCTGCGCACAGAAGACGACAGCAACGTCGGAGCCCGTGACCGACCTCGAATCAGCACACGCCGGCTGCGGCAACCCGCCATGACGCAACGCGAATGGCCCCAGGGGCTCCCTCCCACCGCCACTCGCCGAACCAGCGCCACGGAGCGGCTGCTGCCATTTTTTGCGGGCCAAAGCGGCCGCCGTGGTCGCGAGGGCTGAAAGACGTAAATGGGAGAACCCGCCGAGGAAAGAGGTGCGGAGGAAATGCGATAACGTTCTTCTTTCACTCGCCTATCCATCCCAATTCTGACAACGCAAAATGTGCGTTAGATCGCGGCGAGTCCTCATGCAAACATCCGGCGCAGTGGTTAAGTGATGCACCACTGCACTGGCAGGTGGCGCTTGCGATACCCAGGTTGCTCTTCCCGCGCAGTGCGACAAGGAATAGATCCCCCATGCCTCATTTTTGCACATACTGTTATTCAAGAGTGCATATTTTCCACGTGCCTGCTGTTGTCGGAGTCATTCTTCCTGCGGCATCTCTACCCTGTCCCCCACTAGTGGAGAAGGGGGCAGGTGGAGGCTTCACACGGACGCCGCCGGATAGCCTTACAAGCGAGTCTGCAGAGGGCCAAAGCATGATCCACCGACAAGGGCTGTTCATCGATTCTGCTAAAGACGTCGTCTTGCACAGCAGCGCCGAAAGGAGCGGGCTAACCTGCAAGGTTCCTCGCCTGACCCGTGGCTCAAACTGACTGACGAAACACACGCTCCCGTCGACACTAGATGGTAGTGCATTTACGTTGCAACGTGGACAGAAAAGCAGGGGCACAGCGATGAGCTCCCAGTGTGGGACCGTTTCACACGCATGCGATTTACACTGCGAATTCTGTCGGTCTGCGGCTGCGGTGGGCCGTCGGCCTAGCCGCAGGCGGCTTGCGATCGAGTTCCGTCCGGTTGGAATTCAGTCGGTGTGTTCGCACTGCGATTGACCAATGGGGAGCGCCGAGACGGCGTGCGGACACGCGGGAGCTGTTACCGCGGTGGAAGCAAAACTGTTTATTCTGATAAAAACATACGGAATAATGCCTTGTATCTAAAAGTACGCCGGTCATAACAGCATCGACACATTTCGTGTAGCGTTTCTGTCGCGTTTAATCATGGGTTGCCTATGCGAACATCAAGCAACCTTGCCTGTCCCTCCGACCGAATTCGCTGCGTACGCGTTGCATGCGAAAGGACAGGCCGAAAATCGCACTTCGGCGTCACCGACTAGGCCGACTGTTCTCGCTCTAGTCGCAGCACGTGAAACGGCCCTTAGGCACCGAAATTTCAGGCGACGCTCCCAGCGCCACCGGTCCCCAAGCCACGAAGCAGTACTAGGTGCGAGACAAGGAAGAGCGCGACATACGATGAGAAAACGGGCAACGTTAGCGGCTCGAGACGAGCCTAGCGTGAGCACTGGCACGCCGTGGGCAGTGGTTGTGGCATGCACCCCATAGCGAGCTCCGCGCCAATCGGCTAAATGAGTAACTTCCGCACAACCGGCGCAACGACGCAGCGTGGGACGGCAGCCATGACAGCGTAGCTTTCGCTCTCCGCAACCCTCGTCGGCCGGGCCACGAACCACCCCCTCAATCCTCGTTCAAGCAGCGTGCGGTCTCGTCTGCCGATGCCGCTCGCTCTGGAACCGGCAAAACGGTTTCGCCGAACGTCCGAGTAGCCCTGCTTGCCGCTGCCGCAAGGCGCGCGCGCGGTCCCCGTGCGAAGGCGGCACAGATCGCGATGAGGTCATGCATGCCTGCGTCCTTCAGCAGGCGGCGTTCGGGTCAACCACCGCGGCCGCCTCGCGCACGCTGCTGCGGACGCGACGAGCGCAGCTTTCCTCACCGCAAGATGGCCGCCCGGCGGCGAAGAGAAATAAAGAACAGAAACCACGTCGGCCCCGAAAGCCGCCGCTCTTCACATGGGGGGACCTTCCCCCCAGGCACCTTACTCAACCCATACCCTGCGACCGCTCCGTAGCACGGCATACGCGGCACCCCACCCCAGCGGCAGCTGCCGCAGCCAAGTGTATGGAGGCAGGTCGCCTGCCTAGCCCCCCCCCCCTTCTCTACTTCGGCGCCCCAACAGCGCAGCCGCCATATTGAGAGACTGGCATGTCGGACGCGCGCGCACACCGGTCGTGCGGTGCGGACGAAGCAAGCGCTAATCGCGACGAGCATACCGCTCTGACCTTAGTGCAGTGGTTGGGGGCTGGAGCGCAACACTCGTCGCAGCAGAGCTTGCTTACACCACTTGCGATGCCACGGTGTCACTGCGGAAGAAATGAGGTACCGCACGGCTCCAGCAGCCCACCTTCCAAACGCCACTTCTCCAGATTCGAGCGCTGCATACCGACGCGTATTAATACAAGGCCAAGGGTACTTCGAAACAACAGTGACTAACTGGTGTGAATAAGTTTAATTCGGAACAAGTAGCACTTCGAAACAACAACTGCTTGCACCAGCTGACCATTCTCTTGTCTATTGTCTTCAGTCCTCCCACAGATCGCACATCACCACGCGAGCCAACGATCAGCAACTCAGTTTATTAACCATGGCTTATGGCCTAGAAGACGCTAACTTTTGCGAAATGGCGTCGTGTTAGACACTTCGTCGCAGAGACCGCTGGTTATCCCGCGCCACGACATCCCAAAGATAGCGGTGCGGAGAACGACGCCCCTCCCAACCTTGTGCTTTGATAACCAAGGGCAGTCACAAGACACAGGAATGGCTTTTCGTTCTGCCGTGTTCCAGAAGCTGCCGATTTCCGTCCAGGGTACCCATAGCTACGTGCGTGAACCCGCATAAATGACCCCAGTCGCTCCAGCCCTTCGCCAAGGTGAAATGTTCAGCCCCCTGCGAGACGCGCAGAAATCAGCAATCGGCTTCACGACACCCGGGCTTATCGCGTTACTACCATTCCTTAAAATTTTCGCGGACTATTGTGACACTATTCCTGAAACTAGCGTTCAAGAAGTCAACCACGCGCCGCGGTGGCTCAGTGATTAGGGCGCTCGGATACTGATCCGGAGTACCCGGGTTCGAACCCGGCCGCGACGGTCGCGTTTCGATGGAGGCGAAACGCAAAAGGCGCCCGTGTGCTCTGCGGTGTCAGTGCACGTTGAAGTTCCCCAAGTGGTCGAAATTACCCCGGAACCCTCCACTACGGCACATCTTCTTTCACTCCCACCTTCTTCCCGTCCCTTACGGCGCGGTTCGGGTGGCCACCGAGATGAGACAATTACTGCGCCATTTCCTTCCCTCAGAAACCAA
The DNA here is from genome assembly GCF_052857255.1 of Amblyomma americanum. Taxonomy (NCBI): domain Eukaryota; kingdom Metazoa; phylum Arthropoda; class Arachnida; order Ixodida; family Ixodidae; genus Amblyomma; species Amblyomma americanum. The sequence continues at coordinate 164,490,939 of NC_135499.1, read as the reverse complement.
TTTTCAACAAGTCAAACAGACAAGGGTTAACAAAGCGAGGCACACGGAACGAGCGCTGACCACTGAAGGTTTAATTCGCAAAGAGCGAAGCATGAGATGTAACCCTCTCTGTGCTCCACCACCGGCTAGCCCAAACCCTTGCCATACCACGAGCAAGCCGATCAGGCGAACCGGATGAGCAGTTATAGAGAATCCACTCCCAAGTAGGCGTTGCAATCCTAAACGCGAGCGACAAACAACGGCTTCGCCTCGTGCGCACCTCTGTACGAGCAACCAGGCAGGCGATGATGCATCGCACGAAGCCTCCGGTTTGAAACGCGACGCGGCAGCACTGTGGAAACGGAAAAGTACCTGGGACGGCATGCTCGTATGCCACTTATTCGTCCGCGAGCCGACACCGTATAACCCGCCATGATGTCCGTCCCCTCCTCCCCGCGGTTAGACTCGCCCCGAACACCCGCCTCTCTCTCTCTCTCTCTCTCTCTCTCTCTCTCTTTTCCCGCCTTTATTCTCTCCCGCGCATTCGCTGTATGCCTTCTTTCGCTTTTGTTTTCTTTTTCGTTCTTCTTCCCAACGCTTCCTTGCGCCGTCTCGGCGCCGACTAAATCGAGCCCCACGACAGAGGCTAGGAAACGATACACGAAAGAAAGAAACGACCAAAGCGCAGAATAGAGAACAAAGAGGAGAAGGGAGGGGGCAGGCTAGCCCGCAGCAGGAGCCCCAAGTGACGGCGGAGAAAAGCGTGACGTCACGAGCATATCGCTAGGCAACCGACATCACGTGCTGCGGACAGAGAGGCTCCCCGTCCGCTTTGCCGCTACTGCAGCAGCACCACCAAGAACAGAAGCGGCACACGGGACGCAGCGAAAAGGTAGCGCTAGTTGGGAGAATCCGAGAGGCTAGCCCTGAAAAGAAGGACGAGAGCTGGGCCACTCTCGGTTGCGCAAGCAAAGGTGACGCGATGAATAAACACGCCTGGCTTCGCTGCGTCTACTGCACTCAGCTCCTGCATGGCTGTGGTGCTTTCAGCTTATCACTCACGAACAAGTTCACACCGGCTCCGGCAACCAGCGCACAGTCCCGCAGCCGGAGGTCGTGGGAACACGTATTCACCTTACAGGACGTCCCAATATACGGTCCTCAGTGGATCGGTCTTCCAGCACATAATTACCAACGGATCCAACACTAAGATTTAAAACACTCCTCACGGCAGCACTCCAACCAACAAGCTGCTGTTGCAAGATCTTGACACAATCTTCAACATCGAGAATGGGCACACTCTCAGATATACCGAGATATCAACCACCTGTCTACATGAAAGTTCTGCGACATAGTCAGTTTAGAAATTATAATGAAATTCCATCGTCATTTCCTGTCTACATGAAAGTTCTGCGACATCGTCAGTTCAGAAATTATAATCAAATTCCATCGTCATTTCCTGTCTACATGAAAGTTCTGCGACATCGTCAGTTACAAATTTTAATCAAATTCCACCCCAAAACGGCATTGAGCCTCCCTTTCTAAATAAACAGCTCATCCGTTCATTGATTTCACCTTATTTGGCTTTCATTTTTTTTTTTTCACGCTGGCTAGCACTACGCCTTCACATCAAAAGCCTTCAAAGGCATAATAAGCGAGTCAACCTCAGGCGAGGAAGGAAGCTGGACTGTGAAAGGCCCTTATGGGCGCCGCTGCAAAAAACACTCGCATGGAGTACGCGCAAGAGCGCTCCGAGAAACTCCAGAAGTAAAGTAGAAAAAGGGAGGGGGGATGAAACTGCGACGTAAGCGACATGCAGTGCACGTGTGCAATGTTACAGACGTGCAGTGTGCTCCAGCGGCGCGATGGCGACCGAAACTACGCTCCTTTTCATTGTTCCCAACGTACACCACACCGGGCGAAAAATGATATCGCCCTCGGCCAGGAGCTAGGGAAAAAGCAAAAACTTGCTCTACGACGTCACAGCCCGCTTGAGGAGCAGACAGCAAGAACAAAAAAGAAACAACGCTAACGGTAGCCCGAGGCGAGCTGCTTCCAGGAAAAAGCCAACGGTCACGTGCTCAACCTCACAGCCGAAAAAGGCGCGATGCCGGGACACTGCTCGCGGCATTGATCGAAAATGGCCCGACAACCTTCGAATCACGTAAGGGTGCGATGTCAGCAAGACCCGCTACTCGTGTGCACAGCTTGCGCGGCGGCCATGATGCCTGCAGCCCTCGACGGTTTACGGCTGCTCTAACGCTAGCAGCATTAATCTAGCCGCAATGTGGCTTACAAGTCATTGCACGAGGGTTTCGCTCGTGGGCAGTTTTCGTGGCACAATCGGACGGTAACGTTTTGAAACGGGGAGTTAGAGAATGAACCCTACGTATACCGGTCACTGGCAAAAAGGTGTAACCTTTCAGACGCCAGGCTTAAATCTGTTCGTTGAAACGTCAAGTTTTGTTAGAAATGAACCAATATTTCTATATACGCTTGGTTGCGACGACAAGCCGTACAGAAATCGCGCGTCGGAGTACGGTACCGTTTAGTGCTTCACATTATAACACATTTTGAGTCTTCGCGGCCTCCTCTTTAAGGCACAACTGGAATGCAGCTCCGCAAGGACTAAACCAGCATCCTCTGCGGCAGCGATGACTTAGTGAATACTTCGATCAATTCGATGCATTTTTCGGAAACAAGCAGCATGCTCACGGGTAACCCAGCACCACGCAGGCGCGACCCAGCATGCTTGCGCGTGTCCACAAGTCCAGCGCGTCCCTCCAACGAAAACGACGGGACGCTCCACTCCGACAGATAACAATTCGCCGCCGCCCCAGATACGCGCTTGTCCGGCCTTATCGCCAAAAGAACGTCACCGACGTACGCGGCGGAGGCTCCCACTGCATCTCGCACAGATCTAAAGGGGTTGACAGCGCGGCAGCACGGCCAAGCGAAGCGGCACGTGGTATCTTCAGCACTGAAACACGGTCCCTAGCCCACGTGTCGCGCTTCTCCAAATCAACTGCTGGCCTAGCCCCAGGGTCGCCTTCACTGAAACCGTAGCCCGCTGTGGCCGTTTTCCTACGAGACGGTACCGGGGGCACGTTCACAGCCGTAGCTTCAAAACAGTATTAAAAAAAACGACGAATTTCGTTCCGGGCTCGTTTCATGTGAAATTTACTGCTTTGACAAGAAAGATAAAAAAAAACACCTTTAAATTGCATTACTGCCATGGGTAACCCGTTGAGGACACACAGACGAAGCAAACAACTGTTTCGCACCAACTTTCCGCCGCGGTAAGGCGTAACCGGCCCACACAAGAATAAGCGAGAAGGTCCAGGCAACGCCTTGATTGCCGGAAAAAGTGCCAACCAATCCACTCGTCGCCGACATGTGTAAGGCAGGACGCACGCCAGGGCATGCACAGCCTTCCTGGCCCCACTCAACGACGTCACTCACCTCGATAAGTGATCTCACGCGGCAAGCAAGCTTTTCTCCGACACGCCCAACCCCTCCGCCGCTCCATCCCACCCCACGCCGGGGAGGAAGGCGACACCACGCCGCCACCATGAACAGCCCAAATACTCGCCCCCGAAAAGCGAGCCGCGACCGCACCTCCCCCCGCGCCAAACGCCGCGGAAAGGCAACCCGTCAGCCGCCACCCTCGCTACCTACCGCCACCACGGCCGTACTCGACCAACCACCGGGGTAATAATAACAAGTAATAACACTGCTGAGAACGACGCTAATAAAAAGGGACACGAGAGAGAGAGGGAGGGGCGAGGGTGAGACGCAGCGATAAAGATGGCCGCCGCCGGCGCTGACAGGTTCCGCGCTCCTCGCCCCAGCTGCCACGCAGCAGGCGAGGCGGCGACCGGTCAAGCCAACCGCATGAGCCAAACGAGGTCAAAACGCTCTAACATGGCTCTCTCGCGCATCGGCGCACCGCCAGTGCCTTTTCTCGACCGGAGTCTGCACAGTACAGGGTCGCATCCCACAACTGCGGCCGCGAAGCAGGGAAGCGCAGTTTCGCATCGAGCTAGCACCCAACGGAAAAAGCCACCGCGCGCCGCTCCGCTGCCACGGCCATAGCGCGACGCTGCAGGCGTGCCGCCGAACCGACGCGCCAAACCGTCGGGACCGCCTTTCGCTTCTTTTTTTTTTTTCATTTTCGCGAAAAGGGCCCGCCGCAACGCTGTGCAGTGCAGCGGTTTCCCTCGTGCCCTCGGCGTAACAAACTTGGGCTCCCCTCGCTCTTTCCGCCTTCTCTTTCCCAACCTCTCGCGTTCTCTCGCCCCCTGCGAGATATGTCGCGCGCGCGCGGGCACCATTCCAGCACGTGGTTCTTTCCTTCCACTACCGGTAGCAACGAAGCGCGGGCAGCCTTGCCTTGGGAACAGGAAAGCCTGCCTTCTTTTTTGCTTCGGACGGACGCGGGGCATGTAGATCGTTCCTCTTCGGGCGCGCGGTGACAACGGACCACTCAATCACAGCACACGCGGATGCGGTTCCTACAGGAAACGAGTGAACTGCTTCCTAACTGCATGAACTGCTTCCGAATAGCAAGAGCTGTCCTAGCACGCGCTACGAAGTAGTTACATAAGCAGGTTTTGGGCCACTAAATGCGGAGTACTGAAAATCTCTGGCTACGCCCAGCAACGGCGCCGCCGAGAAGCAGGAACGGAAAAATAACCGGCCCTGTCGCCGACTACCACCCCAAGTGCGGCAAAAAATTGTTGCAACGAAGGCGTCGCAAACGAAGGCCTTACTACTTCGAAGCGCCGCTGGTTCCCCGCTCTGATGGGCAAAATTACGGGAAAACCCCACAGCGTGAGGAGCCACTCCTAGCTAAAGGTCACTCGAACCGAAAGAGGCGCCGCGCCACCCCTTCGGGTTACGGAGAAAGGTCGTGGCTAGTGAGCAGGGGAAAAAAAAAGCAAACGCAGAAGGACCAATTCTACGCGGAATAACGGTACGTCACTAAATCGCGGTAATCGCAGGTTATACGACCTTTTCATCAGGGGCAGACCGCCAAGCGCCGAAGGGTGCTAGACTGCAGACTACCCGCTCGCTTGTCATTACTAACAATACTATTAAACTTTACTCATTTGAACACCAACTAATGACACGGCCGCGTTGGTACCGCCTATCAATGACCCTGCTCTCTATAGGTAAAACGCCTCGCGTTCATAGCGGCCCCCACTCTCTCTGAACGGGCTTATCTGCTGGGCGGCTCTCCAAAGATAATGTACTACACCACAGCAGCAACATTTTGTACGGAAGAAGAGCGCGGCAGCACATTGGAAGGAAATAGCTCTCTACCCGCCGCGGAGAACAAAATGGCTATTCCAAAGGGTAGCCTACAGCAACCTCAATGCGACTCAGCGCAGAGTCGTCAGTACGACCCGAGCCGCTAGGCGGCTGCAGTGTTGGCAACGACGCCGCAGCGGATGCGCAAAACACAGGCGACAATGGGCTAGAAAGCGAAACGGGACGGGTTTGGATTCCCTCGGTCATCTTTCGCGACACACGCCGGGAGAAGAAACCAAAGTCATGCCGGGGCACACTAGGTGGCCACCTCAGCATCTTCGCATTCGCCGCGGCTCAAGGTTGCCGGAGCAGTATTTCGGCGCAGTTTCATTTATAGTAGCACGTAGAAGGTTTAATGCAATGGTGCAGGCTGGATCGATTTGGCGCAGCATTTCCACCACTGCATATACGACAGCCTGTCTAGTTATTGTGCGCAAATTTCACTACCACTTGTTTTCGAAGTTTAACGCTTTGTGCGACACTGGGGCTTATTGTGGAGCGTACAAGTATTGCTATGCTGTAATGCGGTCAAGGAAAAAAAAATCCATCCTGTTGTTTCCGGTTATCACCGAGGGGGTATTTCCGACCAATTTGATTACTATCGCGCGTTAACCTACCCAAAGCCGCGTTTACGTAAACTTCTCGAAAATTGTTCGGCGCTCACTCATCGCGCGAATATCCCCACTAATAACCCGACGTTCGAGGGGCTTTGAGACCTGCCACAATGCTTTTGAACAGGCAAGGCTCAGGGCCCTAGAGAACAGGAGTTGGGAGGCTTACATTTCTTTGTCACAACTTGTCAGTGCACCTGTATTGAGTAGTTTTTACCTTTTGTCTAATGCCAAGCTGAAACAAAAATATCCGAGAAAATTCCCTCTAGCTTTCATACTGTACACTTCCTGACACCCACCCCCCATAACAACTTTCCCCTAGCTCCGTGAATACGAATCACTATTTCTGTGCATTCTAACAGCTATTTCAAGTCGTCAGAAGGTAGATACTGATATGCGTCTTATATTCTCGCGACATCCACGCCACACTGCGGCTGGGCCATTAACTAGTCGAAAGAGGATCGATGTCTTGAGGGATCGAGGAAAGAGGTCTAATTAGCTCATTTGCGTGCGTGGTTGGCCGGCATATTCAGTCGTTGTTATCAAAGCGTCGCGGTACAAAACTTTTTAGGCCAGTTACAAGGGTGTTTGCATGATAACTATACACAAGAGCTGCTAGGTGTCACTGAGTTCTCTTGTGCCAGCAACAGAGACAGCGCATTGGAAACAAGTCGGAAATGTGGGCGAGTTGGTAAGTGTTCATTTTCGCTCTCAGCGCAACACGAACGGGACACACGACGAAGGACGAGCACAAACAGGCGCTGACTATCAACTGGTTTTTTATTGAAGAACGAATTGTTGATTGATAAGTAGTTCACAGTTTGTATTTATACGCTTTTCGTTCTTCAATAAAAAACCAGTTGATAGTCATCGCCTGTTTGTGCTAGTCCTTCGTCTTGTGTCCCGTTCGTGTTGCGCTGAGAGCGAAAATCAAGCCTAACACTGTCGTGGAGCGTTTGAGGGATTGCCATCGAGAAGAAATGATATTCCACGGATTACCTCAACGTGGATTGCATTGTTCAAGGCTAATTGCCGTCCAATAATCAGCTTCATTATCGCTGTCACATTGAGCGGTGTCTTCGCTATTCACAGCGCCGTCACAGCAGACAGTCAAGCTTCGGCCAACATCAAATGCAAACACGCACAGTACCGAGTCCTTAAGGAAGCTTCAAGATCGAGAAAAAAAAAAGGTGGCGACATAGCAGCTAGCTCATGACCTGTTCCAAAATTAGTGATTTTCCTGACCTAGAGGGGGCGCCCCAGTCGAGCAAATAAATGTGGCGTTAAGGAGGACTGCTTCTTACGTAAACGTGAGTGAAATGGCGCTTGTTTTTTGTTTTGTTTTTTCAACTGCACGATTGATTCGCAATTGTTTACCGATGGTGGCAACGTCGCCTATGAGCCTAACAATCTTTCGTGGGTGCCTATGAGAGACTAGGAAGAAATCACTGGCTCGTTGAAAACGTCTGGCGTGAAAGCGGAGCCGCGGGTTGTCGACGCGCACTTTGGAGAGGAATAGAAATCCAGCGGCGTTGACGATGGGGACTTCAGTACAACGGATGGAAACACGCAAACGAAAAAGTTAGCCAGCCACTGTCGCTTTCACTGATAAAGCTGTGCCCTTTGGTCCTAATTCGTGCACATGACTGAGTAACCACGTGTTGCTTTTAACACGGTTTACATTTCTAATCGCGCCTGCAGATGGAAAGCGGAAAGAACAATGCCAGCTTGTTTCCACGCGCTGTTTTCTCGAAGCGACGTCGGCGCCTTGTGGATACCGTTTGTTCGTTTAATCAGTCGAAGGGAGGCATATGATGTAAAGTACGTGTGATAGTTAAGCAGTCGTGGGTCTAAACTTGTATGTGTGAAATAAATTTTTTAAATATGTTTTAACTGTGTGCTGTTGATAAATTGCGAAATTAACAGCTCAATTATTTTACCGATTAAAAATAATTGATTTGTAAGAGCAAGAAAAAATCACATGCCGCTGGCGGGATCCGAAACCACATCTCCAAATTTCGCGCCCTGTGCTCAACCAACTCAGCTACGGCGGCGGCTGTACAATCTTCTCCTTTCTGGGGTGTTTATGTTGCGCGTAACCTAACCTTGAGTGTTCGCCAGCGCCACCCTCGCCCTAGCGGCGGATGTACACTCGGGGACGGCTTTATGTGGCTATGCAGTGGAAGAAGCTTCGAGTGCGAGGCTTCCACAAGTGCGCTCTTATCACCCGCTCACGAAGGAGAGAGGAGACAGGCGTTTAAGTCGGCGGCACGCGCTCGGAGCTTCCTTCCCCCGCGTAGCCACAGGAAGCATGTCCCCGGGCACAGTACAGACCCGGCCACAATATTACGGAGCACGCTTCGGTGATTCGAACTTTCGCCACACCTTATCTAACGAAAACTAGGAGGCACTTCTTACACAGCTTAGCACACGCCACTGGCGCGTTCGCGTATGAACCGAAGACGCACTCATATCTCCTCTACAGAACACGCGAGAAAATTTTCAGACGCCGAAGCATGATGCGTAATATTTTGGCCGCATCTGTACGTCCTCTATTGTCGCCACTCTCCACGTACGTGGAAGGAGATCGAGCAGTGAGGGCTTAAGTTATGCGAGAACCCTCTTATGCTACCTGCTACCTATTAAGACTGCCAGCACCAAGGCCCTCGCTAACTAAGCTACTGAGCAGGCAAGGGTAGGGAATTTATAGCCTCGTTGTGGCATACATGCGAGAGAAGCCAACAGTCACGAAACCAAGGAATGCATAGGAGAGTGTCTATATATTTACTCCTTAAATTTCGTACTTCTGATAACTGGGACATTAACAGCGCAATTATTTTGTCGGTGGAATACAATTGATTCGAAAGTAGAAGACGTGGTAGGTCCTCTATTACCGCGAGTGTCAAGTGGAACGTGATCGACCGGTGAGGGTGGAAGTTATGCGAGGCCCTTCTTATGCTAGTGGAATATACCGACAGACACTGCTCGCTACAACCATGACGTCACCGCAGGAAAGTACGAGGAGTGAAGAGAAGCGGGTGTGCGTGTCGGCGGCGCGAGCCATTTCTGCCCGACACGACCGCTACTGAGAGCCTATTTATAGGCATTCATGGCATCACCTGTCGCCGGTCTGGCGGCGGTTACCGAGAGCTAGTTCCGCGCTAAAATAGCCTGTCAACAGCACACGGCCATCACTCGCTGCCGAAACTATTTTCATCAGCCGAGCACGGACAGCAGCGGATTGTGACCGCTCATTCCAAAAGTTAAACAAATAGCCGAAGAGACCACAGGATGGGCACAGAACATGTCAAACCATGCCTTTACAAACCACATTTGTCCTAATCATTTACACCTGCAGCAGTGCATCGCACAGTCTTCGTGAATCAGTCGTTTGCCGGAGGAGGGCGGCAGCGTAAAGCCTGTTCATTGATCATGCACTTCTGAGAAGACGCAAAAGAAAAAAAAAACAACTAATATATCAGGAGCTCAACGACCTTCCACGAGCTGTGCGGAGTGCCACGTCAGCCACAGGAGCGAACCTTGCAAGCAAGACGGCCGCGTGACCAGTGGTGACTAAAAACAAAAACACACGCGATGCAAACCACGTGGACCTGATTTCCAGGAGCCCTATCCGGCTCCCCCACCACCAACCCATTCCGTCGAAAGGTGGCGGGAATGGCGCGCGCACGCTTGAAGGCATCGCCGTCGCCTGCTCTCGGCAACGGGTCGCGGAGGGCCACGTCGCCATGCAAGTCGGAAACCTCAACCCTCAGAGCGAAGCAGCAGGGTCATCCACTGGAACGCTGGCGGCCCGGAGCACGTACCGGGGCTGCGTTGCTCGCTCAGCAGAGAGCAACGAGCGCACAGAGGAAGAAGAAGAAAAAAAAAAAAAACAACGAACGTAACAAGGGCCGCCGGCAGAGATTATAACCGGCTCAAAGGTCGCTGCCGCCTTTCCGTGAGGCCGCTCCTGGCTCGTCGCACAAGAGTCCCCCCTTCGGCTGTGATGGCCGCCGGTGCTCAAAGAAGCTTTGGCTCGAAAGCCACTCCAGCTCCTGAGAGGAGCTACCTGCTCGGATTCGCTTCGCACACGATGATGCGGCTCGCTGGCCGGAAGTGGCACTTAGTGAAACGCCTCCGAGCTGGCCGGTTTCTTGCCCGGTGTAAACATGCATTACATGCGCATCTGTAATGTTTGGCATGATTTCGTCGGTTGGCGTGAGACCACAGCACGGTTTGAGCCGGGTGCAGACATTAGATACGACGTCTTCAAAGAAAGTCTGTACCAAGAATAATATGAACTCGGATGCCTGGAGACTTGCTTGAACCAGTCGCTGCCATTCCGCTCCCACAAACGTACGTGCACCTAAAATAGCCCCAAGCGAAACCAACCCGACCTACGTAGGCACTATCGAAACAGCAACCTCAAGCGACATCCCTTTCATTAGCGACGCTAATACCGCAACGGCAGCAAAAGCTACCAATCCTCCATGTTTGCATAGCAGAGAAATTAACAGCGATAAAGAAACACGAACCAGCCTCCAAAGCCACAGGATTCTCTCAACTCAGGAGCTTTTTCTGTTTCCCCATTTACTTCCTTTGAGGCGTATTTTTAGCAAAGCCGGGCCACCGCCGACGCGCATTGGCGGATTCGTTTCAACAAAGCAACGCCCCCCCCCCCACCCGGCGTGTAACCTGCAGGAGGCGAGCCCCGCGTGAGAGAGACAGCGTGGCAACGCCGCCAGCCCAAAATGGCCGCCCAGCAACCGCGCCCCAGCGGACAGACAGCATCCGCTTTGACAGCGGCCACCGCCGCTCTCAAGCCGCGGCGCCAAACAACCGGAGCGCACCCTACGGCGCTCCTGCACCCTACGGCGCTCGCTCACGCACACAGGCTTTAGCAGCGGCGACGATCTCGCATTCCAGCACACACAGCGCGGACTGCTCAGTCCTGCCTTTCTCCTTGTCGGCGTACCGGTGCAGGTGAATGGCCACGAGCTTGAAGCTCACACCAGCCTTCCACGATGGTTAAAACGCAAGCAGCATACGTGTGACAAAAGGCTATTTTCCATCACCCCCCTTAAATCGGAGAGCTAAGTATAGAACGGCCGCAAACAAGAGCGCTCAGCGCGTCTCACCTTCGCTGCGTCTGGCATTGCACTGCGCGCCAACATAACATCGAACATTGCGATAGATCGTCCGCACGCGGGTGACCCGTTCGCCCTCCTTCCCATGCAATCGGCCGCACAAGGGCCAACCATTGCAGGCAGACGCAACGCGACTCCCACAAAGCCCGCCGCGCCGAGACGAAGGCGCACACGCTTTTTGCGGCCGCGGAGGGACGGACGAAATTACGAGGCCCCTCGAAGAAGAGAAGCGGCGAGGAAGGAGGCCTCCCCGCTCAGGAAGGTGCCAATATGGCGTCGACGTCCCCTCCGGTGTGAGCCGGCTGGCCCGCGCAGAGGAGAGCTCTCGCCGCTCCACGCACAGAGGGTAAAAGAAAAAGAGAAACGCCGGCACGTCGTCGTCCGACGGCAGCGTCTCCCGGCAAACCCAGCGCAGCTTGGCGAGAGCTCGAGAGCGGCGAGGAACAGGAGGAGAAAAGAAGAAGAAAAAGAGCGGCGACCGCCGTGAAGAAAGACCCAGAAAGGAGGAGGAGGGCGACGGGCGCGGAAAGCGAGATGGCTGATAGGCAAACAAGCGAACTGCGGGAGCGTAGCCGTCGCCTTTACACACACACACACGCTACGTTATATCAGCGATCGAAACATAACCGCAGCACACACGCAGGTGCAGCTTCTTAAAATGCCTAATTAGGAGCAACACGAAATGGGAAGTGATCAAATACACCGAGACTACTGCCGAGGCGAGAGAGAGAAAACATTTCCCGCCCCTGGTCCGAGTCATGATGCGAAAAGCATGCGTCAATACCGCGTGGCGAAAACTATACTTCCGCTCACGGGGCCCCGCTGAGGTTATGTTCGCACTCACACACAATGGTCGCTTGGGGGGTGGGATGGAAGGGGGATAGCACAGCGCTATAACTGTCTCATTGAGCCCGGTATGCTGCAGGGGCAGCAAAACCCAAAATGAGGAAGGGGGTTGAGCAGCCTTGAAAGCCGTTGCTACCAGGCTGGCTCGCCCGCACGCACTACTGCCCACTCCAACCCGGCACTGCACCCGCTGTAAGAGACGAGAAAACAGCCTAGCTAGCGTTGTCCCCGCAACGAAGCACAGCCTAGAAGGTCTGCCCTTTGTGTTGCCACGTCCGCCCGCACGCCATGTCCACACTTCCGGGGAGCCGACCTCCCTCCCCATCATCACCATCTTTATGACACCGCAACAGGGAATCACCGACACGTGACACGCCGAACAGAGCTCATTTGACAACCAAGCTGGCAGCTGAACGGTGGTGCCGATATGGAATCCGCAGAAAGGATGTTAGATAAGACTCGCGCCGGGGGGTGGGAACAACGTTGAAGCCGCTCCTTCAGTCACGTGGCACTAGGCCTGTGACTTCAGCTCAAAGAAAGCGTTCTCGTGCACGCAAGTGTACCGAACATTTTTTTTTTTTTACACGAAGGCTAACATTCAGGAAATAGTCCATGGCGGAACTCAAGCGTATGTACAAGTACAGCGCAACATCCGGCACGTGAAACATGCTCGGCCTTTTTCCTGCAATCCGAAATAAAACTTTCACAAATCGTTAGAAACCATTAAGAGCTAGAGAGATCACTAAATGTATTCACTGCGAATCAAGCCGTCAAAACGCCTCGCGCATGATAAAAAGCCGGCACCATAAGGGCACGGGCTGCAGCAGACCTGACAGCGGCATCTGATGGAGACGATCGGCGTAGCAGCCATCTGCGCGCCCAGCGAGACGGGGCAATCGACCCTTTCGCCGCATCGGATGGGAGGGCAGCACCCGAAATGCGAGCAGCGTACCCACACCATGATGGCGGCGGCAGGGCGGATCTAGCCTGCCTTCAGCAGCTCCTCGCCCCCTCCGCATCCCGCAGCCGTTGCGAGAGGCTCGCTACTACTGCGTTTGCACGCGGCTAGCCTGACCCTGCCAGCGCGAAGAGCTCTCCCGTGCGTCTGTCTGTGCAGGCGTGCGTAGTGCTAACGCTCACGGCCGAGCCAAAGGAGGCGATGGCAGCGGAGAGGCCGCCGCGTCTTGACTGCGCATGCGCGTTCCGAGTACGGCGCCGCAGCCGCCACCGACGAGCGGCAGCAAACCCAGTCAAAACCTCCCCAGCCACCAGCGAGCAGGAAGGAAAAGGGGAGGGGCGACACACGCACCTACCTCCTACTACGGGGCACACGAGGGCCGTCGAAGGAGCGGAGAAATTGCACGCAAAGAGCTCGCCACGAAGTACACGAGCAAAGGAAAAGGGCGCTGGCATCAGAAAGAAAAAAAGATACGTGTGAAGCAAGCCAGAAAGGAAATGCGACGGAGGAAAATTCCGCGCCACAATCGCCCGACGCAGGGGCGGTAGGGAGAAAGAGGCTCCGAGGAACGCACACTTCCGGAATACTCGACGCAGGCAAATGCAGCAACGGACCGGGGCAAAAAGTAAAAAAAATCAAGGCAAATAGCTGGAGCCAATCGGAAGCGTCAGACAGCTGAGAACCACGGCCCACTCGGGGGCCCACCAATGACCGAAGCTGAAGCTACCCGGGGAAACGCCAAAGGCGCTACTGCCAGCCGCTGATGTCGACTCAAGTTTCCACAGATTTCAAGAACAGCGCATATGGCGTGCGAGAAAGCTTGCGATCACTAATCGCGTGCGAGAATCTCGCGGTTTCCGTGAGCAGCCCCGTCAAGAGATACTTCGCCAGCATCGAGTCAGTTTTTTCAGCTCATCCCATCTTTCAAGTGCCAGAAACCCCCCGCCCCCGTTGATGACGCGAGCGTACCACAAATTCCACGAGAATAGCGGTAGTTAAGGCCACCATGGCAGAAGGGGTGCCATGCACTAACAAAAAAGAAACGAGAAAAAGAAGAGGCGGGCACTGTCGCCGTGATACAGCCGATGTAGATGAAACGACAGCAGAAAAATCAACAAACGGTTGGTTTATGGGGGTTTAACGTCCCAAAGCAACTCAGGCTATGAGAGACGCCGTAGTGAAGGGCTCCGGAAATTTCCACTACCTGAGGTTCTTTAACGTGCACTGACATCGCACAGTACACGGGCCTCTAGAACTTCGCCTCCATCGAAATTCAGCCGCCGCGGTCGGGATCGAACCCGCGTCTTTCGGGCCGGCAGCCGAGCGCCATAACCACTCAGCCACCGCGAAGGGTAAAAAAAATCAACGGCGGCCAGCAAACGATCATAAGAAAACACCGGGAAGTACACATAATAGCATAAACACAGAGTGATACAGAAAGGGAGAACATGAGTCTCTCAAAACATCATGACAGAAAAAAAACTAATAGAACAAAACACTAAAAAGAAAGAGTGGAGTGACCGAAATGACTCTGATGAGGACGGCAAAAAGAGTGAGACGTGGGGAGAGGCCGCAGCAAGCACAAACGGCGCCGAGCCCCGGAGGCCACACGGGCGAGCGAGAGCGGCAGCGGTTACACGCAGAAGGAGAACCAGCCTAGCGGGCAGGAATCAAGCAGAGAAAGAACAACCGCCCAGCGAGTAAGGGCGAAGGGAGGCCGAGGTCAGGCGCACGAGGCGGACAAACGCCGCCGTCGGCTACAGCGCTAGGAAGAAGCGCCAACCATGAGAGAACGAGGGCGAGAGACGCGGCGGATGCTAGCTGCGTCCCCAGCAGCAGCAGCCATGGCATGCGAATACAGGCTGTAGCACAAGCATACAGCACCATCCTGCCGCCGAGAGACGGCAGCAGCAAGCAAGCAACCCTGTGCTGTAAAGACAAAAGTACAGAAAAGAAGCAGCAGCGCGCCGCCGGGCGTCGTCGCACGCGCCCCCCTCAGCGCTGCTGCTGCGATCCCCTGGCTTCGCCTGGGAGATTTGCGCACCGCCGCGGCTTCGCCCGTGGAGCGCGCGAGCTCAAGAGAGAGTGGGGCAGGCCACGCTGGCTGCTGCAACGCGGCGGCCAGCCAGGCGAGCCAGATCCCAAGACGAGAACCTTCCGTTCCCTTCCCCCACCCTGCTTTTTTTCTCGGGCGGGCCATGCACAAACACAGGCGCGCCCGCGGCTGCAGCCCCTGCCTTTGCCCTTCCTCATTGGTAATCGATTCGGAAACCACGACTGGAGACTAGGCCAGACCTTCTCGCCCCCTTGGCTAGCGCAGCCGGGTGGCCACACTTTTTCTGCCGGCTGCCGACCCCTGATACCAGGAAAGGGGTGGGGAGTCTGGGCTCCAACATAAGATGGCCATTCCATTTCTTTTTTATCTGCGTCGAGCTCATCGCTTATGCTCGGCGCGTAGTGACACCCGGCAACTGGCGACCAGCCCTCGACACCCGCAGCAGCGAAACAACGGCGCGGATGCTCTCCTTCCTCCGCGCTGCCATTCAACCCTCCTCCTTCCCCCTCCCCCACACTCCTCGAGCCCATCCACGTTGACGCCCACGGTGGATCTGCCGCGCCGTTGCGGCCGCCATGATTCACCAAGGCGAGGAGGCCTGTCGCGATTACTCGCAAATGTAGGCCGGCGCTCGAACCCCAGGAGGCATTCGTTCGACCGGACGTCGCGCGTCCGAGCTGGAGCTGTAGAACCTAGTTCAGCCCAGAGTCACAGGCGCCTTATGTTTGGGTCCTCGAGAAAGTAAAGAAAAAAGAGATCTGCCTGAATGCCGGTGTTTTTCTGGCGACTATCCAGTTGCCTTCCTGCAGTACTGACTATCACTCCGTAATCAGTCTGAACTGCCCCTGACGGTTCCGCTAAGATGGAAAATAGCAGCCCCACTCTGACCCCTGTACATACAGAGAAAAGGGACAGGTTTCACCAACTGCGAGGTTCACCACAATGCCACTTCGGCCGACGGCGCACTCGCCAGACCCAGCAGTAGGAGTCGCACCACTGCACTGAGGTCAAGGAACCGGCTTACAGGGCGCTCTAGGGAAAGCTAAACATGACCGCGATAACCACCCGTTCCCCAAAAGCGACCACCAGGGCCCAGATCACCACCACAAAACCAAGCATCGTGGTTAAAGACTTATTTCCCAACACTCGCGTTTCTCATCGCTACTAATTTCCACAATTGGCGCGTGTAAACAGCGCCATTTACGAAACTCAACGGCGATGACAGCATGCCTCGGGGCGAAAGAGATGGCTCCACGGAGGAACTAATGCATGTAGAGTTCGAAGTCCGGAAGCTGCAGAGATATGAGGGACGCCGTTATGGAAGGGCTCCGGGTTAATTCCGACCACCTGCAGTTCTTCAGTGTGCAGCTGACACCGCATAGCACACGGGCTAAGCTTTAGCGCTTCGCCGGCGCTGAAATGCGGCCGCCGAGGCAAGTATTCGGCTCCACGACCTTGGGGCTCTGTGTTCGAGCGCCATAGCCACACGACCACGGCGGTAGGCCTGCAAAAGTTTACGAAATTCCTGCGACACACACACACACACACACACACACACACACACACACACACACACACACACACACACACACGCACACACACACACACACACACACACACACACACACACACACACACACACACACCTCTTTAGAGGGGATATGTGATTGCCCCGTTAGACTAGACAAACAGGCTCAATGCGTTGGGCCTACCCGCGTCCGCCACAATCAACGGGGTGCCCGAGTGATTTTCCAAAATGCACAAGGCGTGTCACGGCACGCGCACAACTGTGTCGGACGGAATTGAAGAAACGAAAAACAGAAAAAAGAAAGGAGAAACCAGGCAGCAGCATCACGAAGGGTATGTACGGGGAGAGCGTATACTCCGTGACGCAACCACGGCGCCGTTGTCGTCCGCACAGGGCGCCGCAAGCAACAGCGACAGAGGTCGCGTGAAGGGCATTCCTCGAATAGTCGTAGTGTAGTCTCCTCAGTTGCCGGAGCGTCCGAGAAAAACAACCCCCTCCAGGCGGCGCGCACTGCCGTTGCACCGCCGGACAGAGCGATGAAGGGAAAAAAGAACACAAAAGAAAGCTAGGCAAAGCGAGAGAAAAAAAAAAGTGACGTGGCTTGCTTGTGCGGCGAGACGCACAGGCTCGATAAAAGCATCCAACGCGCGCCTACAACTGGGCCGAGAGAGCTGCAGGGAGAAAAATAAGGGGGAAAAAATAGAAAAAAAAACAGCGTGATCTGTTGACCCACATCGGTTCTTGCCAGGCCAAGTCAACAGAGTATAAGTGCTCATCCAATAATGCAGCCTGGCTTAGGGAGCAGTGCGGACGGGAAGAAAATAGATACTAAAAATTTCAGGAAACGAAACACTCAATACGTGTGTAGTTCATGAAAAAGAAAATAAAACACGTTATGTTCTACCTCGTGCGTGCAGTAAATGAAACAAAAGTCGAGGTCACGGAGTTTATGCGATTAAGTATGGTCTGGGTTGCTAAATGAAGCATATTGGTCAACTACAAATGCTCAAAATAAATGAATTTCACTTTCATGAAGGTGTCTTGGATTTTATTGACGCCTACAAGCTAGCGGCAACTCTCCCGACTCCAACTCCATAAAAAAAAATAAAAAATGACGGTCGATTTGTATAGTTGGGCCAAATCCGAATTTTTCCACACACCTGCCACCTAGGTCACGTGACTGTGACGTCAGTTCGGACACCACCGGCGGCCTGAGTTTTTTTCTTCTGCTTTCTAATTTTTGAACGACAAAATAATTTCACTAATAATCTCCCTTTGATCAACACCACAAATTGAAAAATAAACATTCCCCTATATTCCTTGGTTTCAGTGGCTGTTGGCTTCCTTAATGTCTATATGTACAGTACATAGTATATGCAAAGCAGGCTTCGAACCCACAACGGCTAAATGCGGGGAATGCACACTATAAGTGCTAGCGCACAAAAATCAAAGTGTACAACGACGAGACGATGAGTCAAGAAACACGCACACACAAAACTCAAGATGCGCAGTCGAGTCATTAAGGTTTTTTTTTTTTTTTGAACGCCTCCCACCCAACCGGTCCGTCAATCTATAGAAAAGGCAAACTAATTACGCAACTGCTGCCACCCCATTATGAGAAAAAGCATTTAAAAAATTCCGTCATTTACTTGCAGGGCTGTTCCCGCACTCTCCGCAAAGGTGCCCCACGGCGAATTAGCTATCCTGTCCAGCATGCACACAAGAAGTTCCGCTGCTGCAGGCAGCAGAGGTCAGAGCAGTCCTGCAAGGACATTCACATCTGCGCATGCGCATCGAAGCCGAGGCGGACGGGCGCGTTCGTGCGCCGGAGTTGCAAGCCCCGTTCTCCCGAGCACGCGGCTGCGGTGCTCAGCTGATCCGCCAAAAGCCGAAAAATGAATTTGGGCCAGGCGATGCAACTGCCCTACAAATATGTTGGTGTTCGCTACAGTTACCCTGCTTCAATAGGCACCCGCTCACGTGAGCCCAGCTGAAAGTTGGCACGCGTGCCGACAAGGGGGCACGGAGACGTCGCGATCCGATTAACCGCGCCACGTCACACACCGAAGTGGCCAATCGAAGGCGTCAGCGCCGGGGGAGCTTTCCGCCTGCCCGCTCGAGGCTACGCAACCGCTGTCGGCACAGCGCGGCAGCACAGACCTCGCCGCATGTGACCCTGCATTGAAGAGCGGTGCGCAGATGAGAAGGAGAAGGAGTACAGAGAAAAGGAGAGAGAGAGAAGCCATCAGAGGAGCCAGCGTCGTCGTCGTCAGGCTGCTGCTGCCGTGGTGATGGCCGCCGTCCGCTCGGCCCGATTTCACCCTGGCACCCCTCCTCTCCCTCCTGCCCCTTCTTTCAGAGCATTCTGAGGCGCTCCGAAAACACGTGACCTCACCGCCCAGTCCAAAGGCACGACCACGTACGCGCAAAGAAAAGGAGCAACAAAGCCGTAGAGAAAAACGGACACCGGCCACGCCATCTGTGGGGCGGGAATGCAAACCGCTTAGGATTTTCTGGACCATAGGCGGTACACGCTGCTCCGAGGGTTCCAAGGAGGAAACAAAACGAAATAAAAAGTGGCCCGCGAAAGAACGGTCGATATGTGCCAGTGCACGCTCACTCGATCCACGATCCCGGGCTGGCTATTCTATTAAAAGCTCGCGTTTTCCCTTTCTCTCTCACTCTCGGTGCCTCAGGTCTGCAGGTTATTGGACGCTCATCGCTCCTCCGGCTGTACGGGTATCGGCTCATTTCTGCGCGCTGATACAGACAATGCAATCGCATGGCTAAACAACCGTGCACATAGCGCTAAATATAATCGGCCGGCATGAACAGTGGCCAAAAGCTCAGGGGTGAAAAACACCCCCGCCAAGAAGGAACCGCTGGACGCACAATATCAGAGCAATCGAAAAACGGATACTGAGTTTTGCGGCATCAGGGCCTGGGGCAACGTTAACAAAGGGCCCAAAGAAACATTGACGAGATCTTGCTGATAATTACACAATGCAACAACACGGACTGGCAAACTGGGAGAAAAACAGAACTCGAAAAGTTCCACATCGGTGTTCCCGAAATGCCGAGGTTTGGAGATTGTCACCTACATCCACGTTGAATATCAGTAAAATAGTCTAAGGGTAACTGCAGAACTTGGCCTAACTTGGGCTGAACCCTACTATACGTCTGCCCCTCAACACACTGGCGAGAGAAATGTGAAAGGAAAAGAAACGAAAAGAACCTGCACAGCACGCTTGGCGCAACAAATCAAAACATGTGAAATTCAGCACCCCGATTCCGCACGCGGGATACAAGAAGGGACGCCGTAGTGAAGGACTTTGGTAGAATTCATGCACCGCCCGGGGGGTTATTTGACGTGCATCGGCATCGCACAGCACACGGGCGCGTGTGCCTTTCGCTTCCACCGAAATGCGGCCGCCGCAGTTGGGGTCAGAAGCATGTGTCGGGATTCGATGCCGCGACCTCGGGCTCGACAGCCGGACGCCAAAGCCAATGAGCCACCGTGGCGGGGCTTGGCGTGACAATAGCGAACTGTCCGAAGTGGGCGCGCGCGTCAGCGATCGATACTGTAGGCGACCGTGTCGAACTGGCGTGAGAAGGGCCGCCATAAATAGCACAACGCGGTGGCAGCCCAAGCCAGGCCACTCACGCTTGTCGCTGCGCTGCGAAACCGCGGTAACCAGCAGAAAGCACGGCTTCACGTCGCGATTACCGTGTTGTGGACCCAGCGCTGCGAATGAACCTGCGGAAAATCAAAGTGTGTAGCCTTTGCCCCAGTTGCCCACAGGTCTAAAAGGAGCAGACAGTTAAGAACATAAAATTCGATAACACTTAATACTCTGAGCCCCATCCGCATCATACGGTGTTCAACGCAGCCTGTGCATGCTGAACTTTCGCGCAGATCAAGAAGTCAAACAACGATACCGCAAAGTCTTTGATCGATGGTGGCAGGCGCGAGGGACTGCAGAGGCGAACCCCCCCCCACAACTGTTCCGCAACTGTTGGTTTATCAGCTTTCTTTACTATGAATCGATAAGTAAATATTTCATTACCTAATTTTATTCATCCTTCATCTTCTACCAGTTGGACGCGACACACTAGGGAACACAAGCTGCAGCCAATCTTTGCCCAAACAAATTCATTCGAGTACAGTTTCGTCCCCAGAACCACGCCCGATTGGAATTTACTTCAAGAATCACATTTTTCAAACTGATCATTTCATTCAGGCATTAGAAGTACCTTTGGAAGCTTGGTAAGGTTGTCTCATGTTGTATTATTATTTTTATTTTGTTCTCAATTATTCGTGTTGAGTGGTGTATTTTTTTACAAACCTAAATCAAGCAAAGCAGGACTGTTATCTTCTATGGCCGTACAGCTTAGGCCGCATCGGCCCGCAGTATCTTGAATTAAATAAATAAATAAAAGTGCGCTATTCACAACTATTCATGACGGTGCGGGAGCTTAACTGCCAAACAAAGTGAAACAAAACCACTGCCAGAAAGCGAAACACGCACGCTTCGTTGCTCTGACATCAGTCTTACTATAAAACGCTTTATTTTTTTTTTTTTCAAATATGGCCAATTCGAAGTGAACAAGGATCGAGAAAAAAGATTCTTCGAAAATTTTGCCAGACATTTCACAAGTAAATTCAGAAAACACAATGCCATAAATAAAAAATGTATATATTCGTATATATTTCGCACCAAATTTGTGTCTAAAAATGGGATTTGACGCACAGATATGGACGGCTCAGTTTGAAAATATTTATCTATATATTTCATTTTAGGCGACTTTCAGGCTCCACAACAAAGGGAAAAAAAAACATGGATGGAGAATTTTGCCTTCAACATTTTGGCAATAAACATAGGGAACAATGCAGGGGCAGGCACATATAACTTCAATTGATCGCGGCGCGCCTTGATGACTTAATTCCGCAACCTGGCTAGACCTGAACAGTGGCGGCCCCTCATCTTTGCAGCAGCCGTCACCTAAGACCGCCATTCTCGTTATCGCGTTCCCTGTTCATGGCGTTAAAAAAAATACTGCAACAACACGTTTTTTTTTTCATAATATCCAAGTAAAGAAGTCTTTAGCCATTACGATACATGGTCACCTATTTCTTCGGACACGAACGCAGCGGTGGCCTAGTGGTTAGAGCATCCGCCTCGTATGCGGGAGGTGCGGGGTTCGATTCCCAGTGCCACCGGATACCCAACGGTGATACAATGGGTACAAGCTTTCCCCTGCCTGGTGCTCGGCTTCTTAAGGTCAAATGCTTGGGGAATGGGTCTTCGACCCCACCCTGTCAAATGAAAACCACCTTGTGACATGGGGCTCTTTGGCCAAAGCTGCCCTTGCGCCATAAAAATACATCTTCATCATTATATTTCTTCGGATACATCTTTTTCTATCGCAAAGTAACGAACAAGCCCGAATGCTCTGCGCAGCAGTTTCTTGGAACGCGTGACGACCTAGTAGTAAGCCTGCCTCGCGGGGCTTGGCTCATACTGTTCATTTATTTACCCTTAAACTCCCTTGATTGCATAAGGTTTGCCTTGGTTTTTTGTAGCGAGAGCTACACTATGATAGCCGCTTCGGCTCTTCAGCATGGTCGCACCGACCTTCAGCCGTTGCCTAGCGACCGCCGCAGCTGGCGGGCGTCGCCGCGCCACCTGGCATGACGCCGTTGCGCTCGTGCAGCAGACGCCGCTCGCCTCGCCAGTTGTGCGCATGCGTAGTACAGGGAGAGGGGGCTGTCGCTGTGTGTTCAGCGTAGCGGGAGGCGAGCCGCCGCGTTTGTTCGGCGTCGCGTCAGCGTCTCGTCTACCGGCGTCGTCGCTCGGAGCCAGCAGGAGGGGGTGACCAAACACATGAGGGCATACGAACTGGCGCCTCCAGACGGTGCTGGGGAGACGTCGTGGGTAAAGCCCCTCAATTATCCCCTGCCCGTAGCTAATCGTCCCATTCAGCGGCGACGGGAACCTTATGCTGGGACAAGGGGAACAATAGCAAGGGTACAGAAGGGGCGCTGCTGCCTTCGCAGAAACGGGCCGCCACTTTTGGTAGCTCTCGCTACCTACCAGGTTTAACCAGAGCTAAACCACAGCCAATTTTTGGGGGGTTTATCGTCCCAAAGCGACTCGGGCTATAAGGAACACCGTAGAGGAGGGCTCCGGCTTATTTCTACAACCTGGTGTTCTTCAGCGTGCACTACGGCGCAGATCGCCAAACGATCAGCCTTCAGTAATATACACATCTAATGCCGCAAAACACGGAAGCAAGGCCCAAGATTCTTAAAGGGGTTAGGACATCAAATTTTTAGGCTATAGTATGCTTGTTATGGGCTTCCTCTGTATGTAAGGCCACCCGCGGCGCACTATTGGATGCAACAAGCGCTTAAAATATATTTTAATTGAGCTCCAAAGAGTCCCTGCGTACTCTTTCTCACGATGGAGGGCCATCGCTAGCGCTATAGGTGGTGACGTAGAGCCCTGAGCACGATATCAGTGAATAGCAGTGACATCACCACGCAGTAAAGTTACGCACTATGAACGGCGACATCGGCGAGGCGCTGCTCCGGCGACTCAGCGGTCGGTGCGCTGATCGGCATATATGCCGTTGCTGACGCTCCAGCCTACAGCTTATATCGGTGGCCGAGCGAACCCTTCACGTCGATGAGACGATGACTCTCTTGTCTGCACCTTCTCCGTAATACCAATAAGCGAAACGAGCGACTACATTTCATATGTTCACCCTTCGGCTCACGTACAATACGAATAGGCCTAGCGAGTCCACCGGGTTCGTATGTGCAATGTCGACGATTTTGGAGAGCGAGTTCACAAGTTTTAGCGGATACATATGGTCACCGAGCGTAGTTTTGACAACAGTGACCTTAAATCGAGGTTTGTCTACATCTTAGGGCGCAAATACATCAAGCGGGAAGCGCCGCTGCTAGGCGGTGTGACCCATTCTGTCGGTCCATGCTGCAGGCGCCCGCGGCGGCAGCTACAGTCGTCGGCGTCGCTTGAGGGCAACAAATTAAACCATTTTGTTTATCTCAAATTGGTGCCGGACATACCTCTTGATAAACCAATTTAAATTTAAGTACTGGACACATCGGGAAAAGCAAAAAAGCAGTTACAACGAGTCAGAAACGCCGGTCCTACGCGTTGTCAACAACCTGGCTATATAGCTGAAGCATTCCCGTGTAGGCTGGCGCTAGCATTCTTCGGCGATTCTTGAAAAATTATCGCACTGCGGAAACAAGTAAACCCGCAACCGGCACAAAAGAGATGAGCTTGCTTAACCTAAGTGGAGCGCAGCTTGCAATTCCTGCCGAACTAACGCGCAATTGCTGTCTGTATACAGATGCAGATATGTAAACAAAAGTATAGCGCCGGGATGCAGTCGTCGTCATTGGCGCATTCCTGGGGGAGTTACGTACCCGTGCGGTTAATTCTGAACCCTGCAAAATCGTCTGCAAGCATTCATTTAGCGAATATATGGAACGGCTGCTAAAACAAGCAGCAGATATCGTGATCAGCAGCCAAGGGACCCCGAGTAGTCCCGCAGCGCGGCTGCGCGGGCGGCGCGAAGTGAAGACAGAGACGGGTATTGGTGGGTAGAAAAAGTGAGGCATCGTGTCGCTGTAATGTGACCCGGGTCAGCTACGGGCCACCGACACAGACGTCCGCCGAGTATCGGCGTCGGCGTGGCAAAGCGAAATAGAACGCTGAAACCGCGTCGACATACGCGGTATGGCGATTGAGATCGGCCGTAGCGAGCGGCTTGGTTTCAGAACTCAGTGTCGTTCCTCGCTCGCTTGACTTTTCTTAGCACATCGCAGTACCGACCAAGTTTGTCGGCTTATGATTTCGAGAGGCGCTGCTATGCACAGCTTGTGTACGAGAGCAGACGACGCAGCCATCAGTGCGTCACAACTTTTGGGGCCCATGTGACCAGGGCTGCTGCTCTTCCCTGATCGTGACGTCGCAGCACACCCCGGCGCTCAGAAACCGAAATCGCTCAGTATAAATAATGCAATAAAAAATCATTTACCGCACTTATATGAATTGTGCAGCGTGTATCGCGTCCTGGGGCAATACGCAACGTTTGAAACAAAGAACACGCCAACCAAAAATTTGGCGTCTCCGCCCCTTGAACTATAATTTTCCCTCCATCTCTTGAAATCCTTCCTCACCTGCCCAACAGTAGCGAACATACTGAAATCTGGGGGCGCCTCACCATGCTTATTATATCTCTTAATTTTCATCACCTAAGCCATCCCAGCAATATATATATATATATATATATATATATATATATATATCCTTAAAAGCCGTTCTTCGGTTCTAACTGTAAAAAAAAATTTCGCATAGTTTCGGTTTGAGAATTTCGCTCACATCGATGAAAAAATAAAAGAAAAAGGACTCCTAAGTTATCTGAATGAACGACCACAGTAATTCTCCTAACCCCTACCTGACGCTAAATCTCTATTTTTATGTTTATTCATTTTTAGTTTTTCTCTTCTATTCAAATGAAACACCTGCTCATTAGTATACAGTCGTAAGGCAATGTATATACACTATGTTCACTAATGCGGTTTTGTGAACTATGGGTTGCGCGCTCTCCTCGCAGTCTGCATGTCCTGGGTTCAATTCCCACACTTTGAGAAGAAATTTCATTTTAAAGCGAAAGCTTCACTGGCCTAGCGGCGCCGATTTCGCCGTGGGCTGCAGTTTGACCTTGAACGTCCTTGCTGCGCCGCTGCCATAGCAACGCATCATGTGACTTCGCAGCACCGCCGAAGCGGCTGCTGCCTGACTACATGATTTAGCAGACGCGGCTTGGCGTCTAACGCTGAGTGCGTTCCGCACACTGAATAGGCAGCGCGCCCACCCTGGCAACGCTGCGGCCTATTCCTGAAGTGGCGCATGTCTGCTGCAACGTTGTCATCGCTAATGCACGCAGCCCACATTCCTCCCTTACCACCGCCAAGTAACTCAAAGCGCGATTGAGGCATCCACTGACCCAGGGAGCCAGTATGAGCCCTTCCCTTCCTCAAAGTCATCGGCGTCTAGGATGTTGCAACGCCAATGAACACAATGAGCGCTGAGCTAAGCCACATTTTTTTTTCTTTGATAACAGGGTGGCATTGCGATCTGCTGGTCAGCGCCATCGCCTGATTTCACTGCTAATCAGCCACACAGCGCTCTAGCATTAAAATCGGACGACGGCTTTGAAGTACGTGAAAGTGAAATTAGCCCGAGCCAATCTATCAATTTTCTAAGGAAGTCACTGAGAACAGCAGCCGGCAAAGAGAGTTTTAACAAATGTGATGCGATGACTGCTGCTATGTAAGCTTTCGAACAGAGGTATCCACGAACGCCCACTGGACACGCTTCAGCTACAGGCACGCTCAATTATTATGCGCTATCGGGCACAGAATTAAGTTGAGGGGTGCAAGGCAACCTGGATGAACCAGTATCAAAAAACACAGTACACCTGCAACTTTAAGGGAACAGGCTGTGCTGCCCGCCATGCTTCCCGCCGCCAATACACGTTTTTAGCATAGCGCAGACTTATTAGCGGGCACGAACACCGGTTTACCGGATGCCTCCTGCGCACGCGCAGTGGTCCCGCCTGGCCCCACCCATGTCACTGCGCGTGCGCAGTAGGCGTCCGGTAAACCGGTATACGTCTTCGGTATGGTAAAAACGTCTACTATATGCAGGAGCTGCCAAAATGTAAAAGTTTCAAAGGCGCGTTATGCGACGCCCGTAAAGGTGACACCTTTTACGGGGCGCCGTCCACAGCAGGACGTGAGCACGATGGTCGCAAGCCTACCAACAAGGTCATGCTGCGATAAGCCAAAACACCGGGGGGAGACGCGTTATCCGTGGGCAGCAGGATTCACACATCCACTCCGGTGCTGCGTGGAAACGCCCTCGTAGCAAGGACGTTATAACACTCACAAAGCCGAGGAACAGCGCATGACACAATGCAAGTGCAAGCTCACGACGACAACGGGCACCCGACTGAGGCGTGGGTACAGCATCGGGCAGCATAAAGTAGAAACGCGGTACTAAAAGAATGCGTCAGAAGTTTTCGTGAAACGCACTATCTGTAAGGCCGCGCTTGTAGCTGTGAGATCAAGACAGGCAAAAATTAAGTTCCACCCAAAATAGCACGCTAGCAGAACGAAAGCAGCGGAGAATGTTTCGCTTCTCAAGTCGTCACAAGCGATGTTCGCTACAGGCATCCCGTTCGTTATCGCTCCGATATCCCCGGTGTAATGTACACGTTGAAAAAATTTACATCGCCCCATTGAAATGAGAGGCGCGGTGGATTGTACACTTTGCAACGGACGGTACTACATCAGTACCAATTGTAATTACTCCTTCCGCATGAATTTTTCTAAAACACTACATTTTATAAGTTGGAATTCCCCCAAAAAGTTACACAAACGAACACTTGCGCCAGACACCGCGTGGTACGCATAGTGAAGTCGCAAGCCACGTTGCCAAGTTATGTGCAGTCCTTAACTTCAAAGTCCTCCCCCCCAGAAGAAAAATAAAGCGCCATACAAACAGAAAGGGGTAAATGCAGCCGTCGCTGCGAAAGGCGAACTGAGGAGAACGCATCGCGCCAGCGCCACAAAGGCAGCAGCAGCACGGCAGCATCGGGGGCCGCTGAGCCGTGCGGTCGAAGCCAGAGACACGAGAGAGAGGGCGCAAAGAGGAGAGGGGAAAGAAAAGGAGGCGGCGGAGACACCCCGTCCTCGTACAGCGCCTGCGGCGGAGCGAGCGAACAGAGAGAAGAGCGAGACCTGCGAGGCGGGACGCAAACAAAAACAGCCATCTTTTCCCCTTCGCGAGGAGCGCGCCCCGCTCCTCCTCGCCAATGCCGTCGCCCGGGGACGACGCGGGCAGCGGCCGCGAAAGTGAATCTCCAACAGCTGAGCGCCGACGCTGCAGACCAAACAGCGAAGGGCGAAACGGGAGCGAGGAGAAGAGCGAGCAGATAGCGAGGAGCGGGAAAGAGAGAGAGAGAAACCAAGAGGAAGGAGGCAGAGGAGCGCCATGAAAAAGCAACTCCCACAGAGACGCGCGAAGAATGAAGAGTACTCGGAGGAGCAGAGGGCGAGAGAGACGACGCGCCCGATTACAACCTGGTAAATATATATAGTGCGGCGAAGCGGAGGCGAGCAGAGACAACCAGACGAACAGAGAGAGAGGCGAAAAAAGAAGGAACGAAGAGAAAAAAAAAACGCGCACGCGCGTAACCAGAAGAGAAATAAAAGGGAAGGCCGCAGTCGTACTCCTCTCCCTTCCGCTCCTCCTCGTTCCACCGAGCAGTAGCAGCGGGTTCTCGTTGCCCTCCCCTCCACAGACAGCGAGACCCGCCGGGGAGCCAGTAGAAAGGAAGCTGAGGAGGAGGAACGGCAGTGTGACGCGACGTTCTCGCGCGGTGCACTTCCGCGGCGCCAAATTCGAACTGGGTGAAGGTCTGACGGGCGCACGTGTTCCGAGCGCGCCGCGCGTGCTTTCCCATCGCGCTCTCTCTCTCCCTCTCTGTGCGGCGACGCCGACGGCGGCAGCGGCGTGGTGATGACGCACCGCGCCGCGTCGTCAGCCGCGAGGCGCGTGCCTCTCCTCGGGTGCTTAGCCGCAATGCTCTCCTTTCTCACTCCGCTCTCTCCTGACGTGCGCCCGCGCCGACTCGTGAGCCGAGGGGCCCCGCCCCCCCGGGGAACCACCACAGACACAGCGCGCCGCTCGCTCAACTCTTTCCGAGAGGCGCGCGCTTCCGGTACGCGCCGCTCGACCTTCTTTCATTTTTTTTTTCTCCCCATCTCGACGCCCTCTCTCGAGGTATCTCGCTCGCCGCAGCGTGGGGGAGAGAGAAGCGCGGACGGATTTACCGGCGGTTCAGCCGCTCCGGCTCGGATGCGATGGCAGGTTGGTTTGCTAGCAGAATGCTGGAATGTTGTGTCGACATTGTTTTTTCTGCATAGCGTGGAAGTTGCGAAAATTAATTTAAGTGCTTCATTAGGGCAGTGGTGTAATGACATCGCCTGTTACCATCAATATTTCACAGCCAATAAACTATTGACACAAGGAAAAGGGTGTTCTGGAAATGGAATTTTTAGAGATCCCTCTTGGCGAATGAAAGCTAATGAGAAGCAAGATTCCACCACCCAAGTAGAGAAATAAAACAAGCACTTTTAATTCTAGCAAAACTCCACACATCGTATGCTCGCTCTGAACGAGTAGAGAAGCGATCTTGCTAATTAACACAAGTGCAAACTCAGTTTCATCGTCAGTTACGGCGAAGAGGCTCACTACACTTACACTCCCGATCGCGCCTGCCACTAGAAAACAATATATGATGGCAGAACAGGCCGTGGCTGTCCATCTGCCCGCCTACTCACAACATCGGCTCGCAAACACGGAGTAGAAGCTGAGGTGCTCCCACTGCGCACACCATGAAAGCTGCGGGCAGTGTCGAAACCGCGTGATGCTGCGCACAACTACCAGCTTCAATTCAAGGCCATGCCATTTCCGCTCGCGTTACGACTCGTTCTGCTTTCGGATACGCGTCAGCCGGAGAATCGCTGTGACCATGGCTGGGACGCATACGCCGCCATTACAGCGACAGCCACCAGTGCTTAGCAAGAGCCAGCGCCGCACAACAACGCTCCAGTTTGTTTTGGTTAATGGTTCTCAACTTTTCCGCCAGGTGCCGCCACTTACCCGCAAAGCGCAGCGGAAATGTACCGCTATCGCGCCGAGGGTGAGGAGAATGGTGCGGCGGTTGCATAGGGCGCGACTCACCTCGCAGCGGGCACCTTGGTTGCGTCGCGCAGGCGTGAACGCTATGTAACCGGGAGCGCGTAAAGATGCGACGTGCTCCACCCGCTACTTTATTCTTCGTTCTTTTTATCGCCCCACAATAATTTTTTTGTCCTAAGGGCAGGGAACTCGGAAGCCTAACAAATGCGAACGCGCAAGCGTTAGTGGGGTGGTCGTCACGCAAGAAATAATGGCCCTTCATGAGCACAATGAATCGGGCAGCAAAATTACGTTGTGGCGAAATACGGACCTATATCCGGATTACAGTCCCCACAATAGTTCATGACGGCTTAAATGGATTAAATGCGCGGTCATGAAAATCCGTAGACGCCATTGGCTCGAGGGCCTTCTTTGAGGGGCATCCACCGCTTCGTCCTTGAGTAGTATCCGAATATAGTACACAAAACTGCACCGTCTACAAAGGAGCAGAATAGAATTAGCACAAAATTGAAATTGAATTACGATGCTTTCGCATCTCGCACGTTAAGTTCCCGGTATCTTTTTTTTTATTCTGCGCAATGCTAATACACTTACGAACGAATCAAGGAAGTGTAGAGTTTAATACAAACGGAGTTGTGTCAGACTGCTCTGCCACATTGCTACCGCCAGCCATTTCTGACGGGGTCACGTTTTTTGTTTTTTTTTTTTTGTTGCGGAAAAGTTTTCACTATTATGCACCAGTAACAAAGGCAAGCTCACAATTGCCAGTGGTGACACTGGCGTCATTGGAACTGTTGACTCTAAAGGCGAGAGACACGAACTCGATTCGGTGACTAAACATGTGAATTACTAGCTTTAGAAATCCTCATAAATTCAAAGCGCTAAGTTACGCGCGCTGCAGATCTACCGGCGGTCCACACATGGCTGAGTGGAACGAGACCGCGAAAACGCACGCACGAAAAGCGGTTCGAGATCGAATATAAACAGCATAAGCATAGAGTAAGACTATTTTTTGTGTCGGCTTCCTTCGCGCGTGTGAGTGCGTCATAAAAAACTGACCAGGAGACTGCCACGGACAATATGGCGCCTTCCAGTTGGCCGAGGCCCGACTGCACGATACAGGAGGGCACAGAACAACAAATGACCAAAACACGCGAGACACCGCCAGAGCAGCCAATCACGACGAGAGAGGTGCTTTTTTCCAAATACGGGCGGGAAGAAGACGGGGGGAGTGGCAAGAGGGAAGGAAAGTAGAGGGAGGAGGGGGCAGCATGCAAGGCGACGCCTGGCGTGGCGTGCTGGGAGGAGGGAGAGAGAGAGCAGGCAACATCGCACGTGGAGGAGAGAGGAGAACGGATCGAGTGGTCTCGACGACGAAATCCCGGAGCTTTCTCGGCGCCGCAGCCGTTTCCACGATCGGAGAAGACAATTCGCAGGCCGCCATGAGCGAGGCTAGCTAATAAAGAAGCTCCCCCACCCCCCTATTTTGATCACCACCAAAACTCGGCATAGCAGCGCCGATAGCAACGCGGAGGGTGTGAAGAGCTGGGGAGGAAGGGGGCATGCAAAGGCAGGAAGGAAGCACCCTCACGCCTGCGAGTAAAATGCGCAGCGAATCGGTCGCAAACGTGTCTGCTTTGAGCCGCTCCCGGCAGCCATTGTCGCAGGAAAAAGTGCGCCTTTCAACAGCGGAGATTTCAGCCTCTGGAGAAAATTATTCCTTACTCTCTGCGGGCTGAATGCCACGCAGACAACGCCTGCTGATGGGAGGAACCTGATGATCAAACAGGTCAAATTGTGCGCAGGATGCTTAGCCGCAAATAAAAAAAGACCATCGAGCGGGGCCAACTATCGTTCAAGGTTGCGAGACAATCGTCCAAGACGTACATATATCAAAACAACTTTTTTTTTTTTTGCGGCACTCGATTCAAATTTTCGGATCATCGATGACGTCGGTAGTATTAGTGACCTGACCGTTGGCTGGAAGAGGATGCAGATGCGGTACCCACTTGATGACCTCGCAGCGGTTCGCATATTAAAAACGGCGACACCCGCATTTCCCTTTCTATCCCGTAATTGTTAAAAGCTCCGTTTTCGGCCAAAATAGCCTCTTAGAGATTAGAGCCTCCGAGAGTAAAGAGGAGGCCGGCCAGCTGGCTGCACTGGCTGGCGAATACGCGCGGTCCGGCCGCGTATATATGCTGTGCTTGTTCTCGCTTGCTGTGCGCAGTTTTCCGCCCAATGGCAAAGGATCTCCAGAAACGGAAGCCAGCGACGTGAGAGGAACAAGGAAGTGAGGGCGCGCCATTTCACACAGGGAGACGAAGTCCTGCGCCGGACAGCGGAGTCGAAAGCAAAACAGAAGCCCATCGTCTGGAGAAACGCTAAGCACCAGGCAACTTCCAAAAGCATCCCACAGACCAGAACTACAAGACTGTCAGACCATTTTCTCTCCGCATATTCTTGCGACAAAAAAAAGAAGAAGCAAAAGCATAAAGCCTCGTTTAACACGTCACCGCTGCTGGTGACGCTCCAGGCAGAGACTCTCTGCCGGGCCTGTGAACACTATCTGGCAGGGTGAGATATCACCTCTTGCCTCTCAAATTCTAAGGCGGGTTGCTGCCGATCCGACTCGCACAAAGACAATCAGGGCTCCTGGCCATCAAGGTCTACGAGGCAATCAGGCCGCCCGAGCGCTTACACACAGGGCTCCTCATCCTAGGTCTCCCGGTTCAGAAGCTCATCATAACCGCATTTGCGGTTCCGCGAAATTTTAAATCATTACAGCGACAGCCACCGCCGGTCATCAACTGCGCTGGTAAAGCGGGCGCGAGACGGGGCCTCGTCGTGCGGTGTCCCGGGCTAAGGATACCGACCATGCAGCGGGGTCTTCTGATCCCAAACTCTCTTTTTAAGCATTAAAAAAAGTTTTGCGCCACCACCTCCTGTTCATTTTAAAAAGCCGCCGCTCAGTGGAGACAAACACTTCAGTTGTGAAGTCGCTCACTCTTGCGTGTACCAAGCGAGCGGCTTGCAGGTGGTGCAAGTGGGTGGCGGATCCGCAGTCAAAAATGGTTGATACAAGCAATTGCTTCGCTTCGTCTTACACCCCATTTTGCACCAAGGGAAGCGACGGCACCGCCTCTCCTCTTATTGTTTCACCTACAACACAATCATTAAGGGAAACAAAAAGGATATTTTTTTTCGAGGTGAAATAGTGCTTTCTTCGATACAGTATTGGCACCGGTGGTGGCCCCCCCCCCCACCCCACACACACACACACACACACACACACACACACACACACACACACACACACACACGCGCGCGCGCGCGCGCGCGCGACTGAACAATACAAGGCGAAACACCCTTTATGCTCCATGCATATGGGGAGAATGTTCACAAACGCAGGAGCGAAGCCATCACTGCACTTCCATTACCATGGCTCTGAAGTGCTCGACAAGACGCTATAGCCCCATTTCAGACTTTCTTCTTTCACTCCCTCCTTCCTCCCTTCCCTTGCGGCGCGATCGCTGTGCGCGGTACTGCACAAACTTACGAATGACAATGAAATGCGCATTAAATCATTTTTTTTACCTCAAATCTATGTAAAAGAGGGGGGGGGGGAGTTGAATTCCTAAGACCAATGGATGCTGTATCGAAGCGCCGGTTATTCAGGCGCTCAAACGTGCACTGAAACACTTGCAGCAGCGTTTCCTGCAGCATAGGACCAATAAGGTGTGCCACCCTACATCGTACGCGGCGCCCCAGCTCTCCAACGAACGCCAACTACATCTGTCTGACCGACAGTCACGTACGATTATTCATGCAAGTACAAATCTTGTTCATTGAGGGTCTCGGAAGATTTCAATGCCATTTGTTCAAATGTCCACTACTTAAAAACATGTGCATAAGGTCAGGCGTGGCTTACGAAGTGAACTGGTGGTGGTGGAAAACATTTATTAAAGGCCATTTAGAGGAGAGAGTGTGTCTACTTTACGCCCATAAGGCAAGCGACAGTAGGCCCGAATTTGTTGCATCGGCCGCCGCCTGTCCTCGCAATACTTCAACTCGCGCTTTGATAAGCCCAACATTGACGACGCCGAAGAGGTCTCCAGACGTGTGACTACTGATTTCACTATAGTGCTGATGCGCCCGTCTAGCGAGGCGGGTATAGCATTTTCCACCGCAGTCCGGCCTACATGCGCATACAGGGAAATTTGAAATAGCCCCTAAATATGTTCATCTTTTGTTGTAATTATTTTTCGCTCTCCAAGCAGCGCGACCATCTGTCCTCCCCAAGCCATTGCGAATTTGTCGCGGCCACAGCACCCACGCACATGGCGCGCTCCGATCAGCCGAGCAGGCAAGAGAGCGGCGTCGCCGAGGAAGGCAGCCGCA
Source organism: Amblyomma americanum (assembly GCF_052857255.1). Taxonomy (NCBI): domain Eukaryota; kingdom Metazoa; phylum Arthropoda; class Arachnida; order Ixodida; family Ixodidae; genus Amblyomma; species Amblyomma americanum. The sequence goes on along the minus strand of NC_135499.1, from coordinate 164,457,291 downwards.
GGATAGCAGCAGCTAGCCGCCACCTCGCCATCTTGTCTGCAGCGGCCGCTGCACCTGGCGGAGTGGCCGAAGCGCGAGGAGAAGGGGGATCACGACAGCGCAGAGGTGCAGCGGCAGTCGGGGAAAAAGGCGAGACTCGGTACTGGCAACGGAGCGGAGAAGGGGGACACATACACGCATACTGCACGTGTCGACAGAGCGACACACAAACACGACGCAAGCGGCGCGCTTCGCTGCTCGGAGGCCGCAGTCGGGCTAGGCTGCGTGTGGCGCGGTGCGCACGCAATCCGACGCACGCACGCGCGCGGGGCGGGGTCAGCCCCTTGGGTCAGCCGACTGCGTCGTCGCCCAAGGGGGAACGCACGCACTCAGGCGGCCCCAGCATTTCAATCGATTAGGGGACGAGAAACGAGGAGGGGTAGGAGGAGTGCAGTGCCTACACCGTGTGTGTCTCTCAATCAAGCGCCTCCCGCGCCGCCCAGCCTTTGCAAAATCTTGAGCCGGTATTCTTACGGTCAGCCATCGCCATCACTTTCAACGCAGCGGGGCTAACTGTTATTGCAGATGCTGCGCGCAAAACCGACACGCGAAGCGGTTCACCAGACGCTTTGCTATTTGCATTCCTCCGAGTCCCCAAGCTGACGCAGAACACATTGCATATGCCCTATTAAACCGGTTTGAAAAGCACCACCTCTCCCTCGAAACCGGTTTGACAAGTCTAGACTTCAGAACGAGAGCAAGGAGGGGAGGGGGGCAGCACATCAGTCGCCCTCGACGGCTTCGTCTCCGCAGCTAATTTTGCGCACGTTGACAAACGAAAACAATAAAAAGAGGACGGATATCGATTCACGCCGACGCGACGCGTATGGCCAGTTTCTCCATCAAAATAACGTCACCGTTTTAACTCTCGAAGTGAAGGGCTTCCATCCAATCACTTGCATCCCGTCCGACTGCGACAACTAGCACGCGCACAGCGGATGCACATCTGGCATAAGCGAAGACCTCGCCGCACACTGAGCCGACCAGCACAGACACACGAGAGATGCTGGGGCACAGCAAACGCAAGCAAAAAGGCTGGCCCCAAGGGCACCTAAAATTATCTCGACGCCATCGTAGACGCTCAATACGGGACTCCATACGGCAAATGCACTGCACGCGGTTTATTACAGACTCACTGTTTTCCGCCTTCTTCGCACGCGCAACCGATGTTGGCACACAAACCAGCGGTCCAGTAGATATCCGCCATGCTGCGCGAGGGTCGCGGTAAGGCCTTGTCTTCCACGGCCGATGGTATAGCGCGCTCACGGCCCAGGGCATTGCGCGCGCGCGGGCTAACCGCAATTTCGTTGCTGAAGCCACAACCACGCGCCCCCCTCCCCCCTCATCACACCAATCCTGCAGCATGGCCAACAGTGAAGGCCATCTGCAATATTTACGAGCACTCCTCCGTACTGCGCGCGGCGCTGCAATGCACAGGTCGTTCTTGCTCTAGGGTACACAGGTCCTCAGAAAGGGCGCCTCTTCACTCGGCATCCGTTTTACTCGGCAAGTGTTCTCTGAGGTTACTGGGATAACAGAAGAGAGCCCACATGCACGAAAGCTAATCTTCTGTACAGTGCTCTCCGCTGCTCTCTGTTGTAAGCACCGATGGGACTTTTTCTTGTTCACGGACCTATACAATTGCGCGTAAGAAGTGTCTGAACTCCTGATAATGAAACTCGATCAAAAAAGGTTAAAGGAAGCAGAGTAAATTGAAACGCAAAAAAAAAAAGATTGTTTCTTGTTCTTTGCAATCACTCTCGCTGCCGCCAGGATCACAGCCCTCCCCAAACGTAGTTAGCATGAGATGACGTCATCATACCATGACCATCATGAGTAAATCATTATCATTTCCATGAGCCACAAGACCCATTACATCACTTAAACATGACCATGACATCCTTACACATATATAACGCTGATGACCCCACTGCCAGCTGATAGCAAAAATCATGTCTAATTATCTAAAACCCTATCAGTTCCTCGTCATTGATTTCAGTTCCTCCTAACACATCATGTGCCTGCCTCCTCAGCCGATACTCACATGCCGCCTACGACTGTTCTCCCCTGCACTCTTCCCTAGCGGTTGGGGAACTCGGCCACATGTGATGCAAATCCTGACCTCTCGGGTATGTATTCATGCAGCAACGTCCTGACATCACCTTGCAGAGAATCTTCACGCAATGCCCAAAACGACTGGCCAGCTTTCCGCTCTTCCTTGTCCACTTTCTGGTTCCTTCCGTTAGAGCACTGGAGTGCATCAATTCTCGAAAACTACAACAGGCCCACTGAAAGTTTACAGTGCACCACGAAAAATCCACAAACTTGACTCCCACCTCTTTGCACTATGAAACCGCCTTCGTAATGTGGTAAGGCTCTGGAAATGTAATTGCCTTCACCGATCCGTCCGTAAGCGCAATCAAGTACCGAAGACGCTCAGACCTATGACTTCTAGTAGTGTTTTCTAACTATATGGCACCATGCGCAGGCAATGATGACTCTCTCCATACAAGCAAAGCAGAGCTGCTCTCTAAACGGCCGGTACCGATCCAGGCACACAATAGTAATCATATTATTCAAGGCACAGGGAAGCACTGTAGACCCTCGCTGAGAACATCGTTTCTCGCTTTTTTCCCTACCACTACTTGAAGTTCTCTACAAGCTCCGCTTCCTCCACTAGTGCAGCCTCCATCAGAAGCAGATAAACCTTATACCACGATGGAACTTAAAAAACAGCTGTATGTACACTTCCATGCTGTTATGCCCGGCGCTGAGATATCACTAACAAGATGCTCAAAAACCTTCAAGACGCAGTGCTGGAGACACTATTACAGCATATTAATCATGGATGGCTTACTGGTCAGCTCACTGACCCATGGAAATTGGATAATGTAGTGCCCATCTACAGATCCGACAAACCCTTATCAGATTTTCTAAACTTGGGTCCTATTTTACGTCATATTTCAGCAAGCTTATGGTACCAATGTCCCTCAACCCTGTATTATGGCTGCAAAAACAGAACTCTTCACTTAACCCTTGTATGATAGACTTCCGCAGCCATTTGTGTATTCAAAATGGCTGCCATCACTCAGGGTGTACGCCACACCAAGGGTCTCGCAGTCACACGGAAAAGTTGGTGTCTGCTTAAACAAACGCTTCTGACAGTGCATCCCATCATGCGATCCTCATTGGCATCAATAGACTATTGGAAAGTGGTGAGCGCAAACATAAAATAAATCATACAGGAGGACCGATCACAAGCATTTGTGGTCGTCAGCTTCTCTGTCAGGGTCTCGACCTAAACTATCTACCTTACTCCCTTGGACTCACCTGAATAATGTTTCTGTCGTCCCTATTTGTCGCAGCGTGTCCCCAAGAACACGCAGGTCACACAGTGGCTCGGGCTTGGCCCCTCCCTGCCGATCCCCTCGGACTATTTTCACACGGACACCTCTTCCACTGGGCTTTCCTGCCACACTGTTGTCGCGTCTGAGCGTACCTCCCTTTCCCACAGCTTCTATTCAGGCATCCCTGACAAGAACACTGCCTAGCTTCTTGCTGTCACCGAGGTGGCGAGCCTACTTCACCTCCTCCCAGGTGACCTGCAGATCCACACAGATAGTCAAGAGGCTGCCATCTAGCCGTTCTCAGCAATACCTTTCAGCGCACCATCCACAACCTCAGGCGTCGTGCACAGCATTCGTATCCTACCAGGCATATTTTCCTCAAATGGACTGCTTCTCGCTGTAACACTGAAGGAAATCAGTTACTACCCCTGGGCCCTGCATTACAGAGGTTGGAATCTTCTTCCTCTCTGATTCACTTCGGTTTGCTCGTCTCGATGACGCCTTTACACCCAACCCCACCTCACCTCATATGTCGGCCGGATCACCCAGCTTGCTCTCACTGTGGTGCGTTCCCCAACAACCCCTATCTGCTTCCCTTTGCTGTACGAGGTCTGTAAATTAAGTAATGAGACTTTTTCAGCAAATAACTTTATAATTCAACTAAAATGAACTCATGTCTCCTTCTTAAATAGTTCTTTGGAAACCAATAAAGTGCCTGAGACTTTGTTTCCAGTCATCACAGCAGCACTGGAACGTAGAAACAGAAATGGCTTTTAGCTGGTCAGTACACATTCTCTTTCTCACTTTTTTCGGCCATGGTGAGGTTGCAGTGTGTCACTCCTCAATTTGATGTTTTGTTTCTAGATTGTGCCCTAAGATTCACATTTCACCACCTGTAATGTCATTCGTGAGAAAATCTGAATTGTTTTCAATCTGCTGCAGAAGGTCAAAGCATACTCCCTTTCTCGTCTTTGCTGAGAAGTGAAGGTTTTTTCAACCTTTATTGCGCAAATTTTTCTCACCCCCAATTCGTGAGTCAAAATTTGATGAACGGTTGTATGGTTCAAATTCAGCTCATCTGCAATCAATCTGACGGCTAAACAACAGTCGTATCACAGGAGGTCTCTTTTCCGTTTCACGCAACGTTCCTGCATGCCTTTTGAGGCTTTACAAAAGTTTCAGCTGCATTGTCTCCGAATTTGAAACAAATGAAACAAAACTTGATCGCACAGCGTCGCTTGTAACTGTGCTTGCTCTTTAAGAACGAAAAAAAGACTCGAATTTGCGCAAAGTGCACTCACAGTCCATCGGTTAAAGTGGCAAGGTTCACGCTTCAACTGAAGGTGTATGGGTCATTTACCTCTGACCAAGGGCATGAAGAACACCTCAGTGTTACCAGATCAAACACTGTGAGAGCCGTCTCATTACTTTATTTACAGACCTCATACCTCCACTGCAGGCATGGCCAGCAGATTCGTCTGCACTGGCGCTCAAGTGCGCGCCCCTATGCACCTGGGTTCAGAGCTGGGCCTCTCATGCAACTCCCCCTCCCCCAAATCTATAGTTCCCTGCATCGGACTGGGGGTCGTGTGGTTAATAGTTTTGTTTGCAGTTCCCACCGAAGCACATCATGTGACTTTCAAGGTAACAGACATATTGGCTCACGGGCAAGTGCCAAAGGTTTACAGGCTACCGCCTGTAAAACAATTAGGCGGGCAACAGGGAGTTTGCTAGTTTGGAGATGTTCCGTCGGCATGATGAACATGTGCACCAACTGCCTCCAAACGCTCAGCGCGTTTGAGCCCCGTGAAGAACAAAAAATAAGTAGGTAGGCGACTGGACAAGGAGCAGGTTGAAGTAGTTATAATTAGCAACCATGACTTGAAACCTAGGGATGCCTTGTGCCACTACTTCGTGGTACGCCTGAAATGACCAGCATGACAGCAGCATGATGATTGTTCAGGTGGTTTAGGTTTAGTTTATGGTGGTTAACGTCCCAAAGCGACTTGGGATATAAGGGATACTGTAGTGGAGGGCTCAGGATAATTTCGGCCACATGAGGTTAAAGTGCACTGACATCGCACAGCACATGGGTCTCTAGCATTTCACCTTGACCAAAATGAGAGTGCCGTGGCTGGGATTGAACCTGCGTCTTTAGGGTCAGCATGCGAGCACCATAACTGCTGAGCCACTGAGGTAGCTCGACAGTACAGCCATGAAGTCTAACTCAGCCGAGGTCTCTACTCTCTATTGTGCCATGCAGCTAAAGCACTGGTCTCAAGGTCAAAAGCAAACTTTCCTTCATGCGTCGTAGCATGCAATGAGGGCACGAGGGAGGTCAAAGGAGTGGCATGACTGCTGCTCTAGCCTTCCTTTAGGACACAGCTCCGGTGGTTTATGCGATGCCAAGAAACTTTCACTGGCAATGCCTGGTTCTGATTGACAGCTGAACAACAGCAAGAAATGCAAAATTATGCAGTCACACAGTTTCATCAACTTCATGAACTGATTTAGAGTACTCAAAACGAACTCAAATTCGATCCGCAGTGTTCCAAGAGAGAGCTTTGCATAGCTGCAAGGAATGTCTGGGCATGCGGAGGAGGAAGAGGCACCTTTAATGAAGACTGGAGAGATCAGCCTGGTTATCTGTCAGGCAGCCTACGAGTAGGTGTGACACTTGATACGAACCCATTCGATGTGAACACAACACCTCTGCAATGCAGAACATTTACACTGCATTTTTCACCAGCATATATGTGTGCCTCAAATGCTAACTTCTGGACAGCAAGATGAAACTTAATAACAAATATAGGTGGCAGATGCCCCTCTAAAGAGGCCCTCCGCCCGATGGTGTAGACTGATTGCCATGGCATCATGGTTAATCCCCCTGCATTGGCTGAAGTGACACAGCATAGAGCTGGCAGGTGGACGGGGATTAACCATGCCGACTTGAGAATCTGTCCACATCGTAGGGATGGAGGGCCTCGATCCTTGGAGGGGAATTGGCTGCTTTGCTCTAGACTTGTACCCATTGTATTGGACTACGGACCTTTACATCGCATACACATCGAGACACCTTCTATCTGGACAGCTGCGAAGCAATTCCACTATCACTTCGACTGCGCTAATGCCATGTGCACACGAAAGTTCAGCAAGCAATATGGCAACGCTTACAGAAGCAATTTGTCACAAAAGAACTAGCAGCTTCTGGGCTTGACACGTGCAACAAATTTGTGCACTGCTGGCATTCATTTAGGTAAGCATTTTGTAGCGATAGCTACATTACGCTAGCATTTCGAGCCTTCAGCGTGACGTCACCGCCACGTGGTCACATGGTGCGTGGTTGGTCATGTGGTGCGAAGCAGCTGCCGGCGGCGCAGCGCGCCGGCGATACCGAGTGTGGGGAATGGAGAAGGTGGGGGGAGAGAGTGAATCCACGTCCACGGACGAAGATGAAGAAGGAACGCCCAGCAAAACGGAGCAACGAAAGACTGACTTTGCAATTCGACTGAGTGAGTTCCACTCGGCCAGCTGTAGCTATCACGTCACTCCAGAGCTAAACCACAACCATTTTTTTTTTTCATCAGCAGTCAACATCTGCTTTTCATCCCGAGAAACATCCAAGCACTACCTCATGGATGCACGGGAAATAAGACCTCGCGGGGACGGTGCAAGCTCTGCGCATGCGTTGCCCACGTGTAAGACGAACGCATTTTTTTTTCATGTCCTTTGAATCAGTAATAAAATCAGTGATCTAAGGTCTTAAAACACAAGACTCAGAATTTTGCACAATCTTTTACAAAACAACAATTTTTCAAAGCAGCTCAATGTATATCCCTTCACAAACACTGCAAGTCCAACTTGAGAACAAAATGATGAAATATGTTCCTCAAGGTTCCGGTAGAACAACTGAGAGTATGCGAAAATTTGAAGAAAAATAAAGGTGACCTTTTTCGTTGAATTTGCATTGAGCACATCAGGCGACAAGCTTTTATATATGCTAAATACTAGTTACATTTCATCGACCCTGCTTAAATAAACTGCATGAGGCCAGATTTGTTTAAGCTCTTTCAAGAACGGTGCAATATATTGCCTACTCTAAATATTCCAGAAGCCTCATAAATATTCCTTGACTTATCTAGTCAGAGTACCAGCTTTATTTATATTGGCGATTTAAGTGACATATCGAAGCAGCGTACAATATTAAGTATCTGTATCAGAAATAAATTTCAGTTCTGTATCTTGTGTCGATGTCAGAAATACAATTGTTGAGAGTATTGGGTATTAGTATTGAAGATACTTTTTTTTGAAGTATCGTGCCTGGCACTGACTGACACAAGGGGAGTTTTTTTTTTCTAAATGAGCCAAATATGCCTTACAGTGATATCTAAGCTGTTATATGATATACTTTACATGTTACTCCACCTCAACAGAAGCTGAGAAAAAATTCAAAAGTTTGTTATCCTCAGAAACACTACGAGCATTGAAAAAATCACAGAATGGTTAAGAGGGCTAAATGTGAATGTTCGAGCATTAACCATGGTGTGTCAGCAAAGAATTTTTCAGACTCTTTTTTCTTCCGCTAAGTCTGGTCTATGGTCTATGCATGGGGGGTTCAACGTCCCAAAGCAACTCAGGCTGTGAGAGACGCTGTAGTGGAGGGCTCCGAAAATTTCAACCACCTGGGGTTCTTTAACGTGCACTGACATCGCACAGTACACGGGCCTCTAGAATTTCGCCTCCATCGACATTCAACCGCCGAGGCCGGGATCGAACCCGCGTCTTTCGGGCCAGCAGCCGAGCACCATACCACTCAGCCACCGCGGCGGCTCGTCTTCCGCAAAGTCATAGAATAGAATAGGCTAATAAAAAAATGACAGTTGATTTGCCAAACGTGAATTAGGGTGAGCTAGCACTGTATAGCCATTGTTTTGCATCCTTGGCAGGTTGCCATCTACCAGAAGGGCCGGAATGACAACGGCAAAACACGTGAATGTGGTGATGACGAGTGATGGCACGCTAAAATAACATTGCCGGCCCACACTGCCAGAGGCACAATGGGCTTCTCGCAAAGTCAGACAGCAGGAGGTGAATCCAGACTTGCCCAGGACTGCAGTGATACTCCGAAGTATCACTGCAGAAAGCGAAAAAAAAGGTTGTGTGCTGGGCTGGGGGCCTCCTGAACCCATTCTTGTCCAGTGGTGGGTTTCAAACCAACTGCCAGCCACAGCTGAGGCAGAGGCACAAGCAGCAAATCCCTCGCCCACCCATGCTGCCAACTGAGGCAGGTGGCACTGTGAATGCTGCCACCGCCAATGGCGTGAAACTGAGGAATGAGCTAATGGTGTAAAAAGCCGTCTTCCCAAGGATTGTCTGTGCACTCTGTTAATTCCTGCATTTGATAAAAAAAAAGCCAGTAATTCCTACCTTTATTCATATCATGTGATATCTATAGGCTCAAAGCTCATGTGCTCAGATTTTAAGATTACATTCAAAGGCAGAGGAAAAGGAATTTCAACAAGTGAGATGCAATAACCACTGAATCAATTGGGAAGAACCAACAAAGAAATACTCAAGGAAACTAAGCTGCTGGCTGCACCACTTAAAGCAGATTGCAAATAAGGCACCATAACTGGGACACAGTTCCAAATGCACAAAGAAGTTGAAGACAGCTCTACAGATGGAATCTCGCCAGCTAGCCTAACATAAATGCTCATAAACTGCATTCTTTTGTGGTAGATGCTTCTGCCCCTGGCAGCTCAGGAAAATATTCCTTAATGCTGACTGAAAAAGATTCTCACACACTAGATTTTTTTTTTTTCATTTTCAAGCTATACATCACGATGATGCCACCTGCAAAGAAAAAAAGGGTAATGAAACTGCTCCTCCTACCTTTTTGAAGAGATGGCTGTGCCGTGTCACGTTTGCCTGGATGGGACTCTCTTCCAATGAGGCAGCATGGTTGCCGCACCCTGACAGGGAAGATGAGAAATAACATACAGTGAAATACCACTTAAGCATACACCACTTGAACAAACTTTTCAGTTAATCGGTCATGTGCACTGTAACATGTTTCAGGTGAATGAATTTCAGCATACTGCAAATTCAAGGTCAGTGAATATTTTTACAAACATAGCAACTCAGAATTAATCATCACTTTGGCAGCAACTTTGCCTGTGGAACTTCAGACAGCATAATTATGAGCCTGCACAGCTTAACTTTTAAAACTGCAGGATGCCATTTCTGCATTAGTTTTGTATGGCTACACAGTTGGCTAGTAGCTTGAGCGGTACAGCCAAACATATTGGCTAGCATGCTTACCGGATCTCGGCTTGAGCAGAAAGTCACGGAGCATGTTTCTAAGAGATTAACTTCAGCAAGAGGGGAATTAATGCGTCTACAGAAGTCAAAAGCCTTTACTACCCAGCAGGTATTTGCAAACTTAAAGGATGCGTAAGAGCAATGGTGAACACAAAAGATCAGAAAAAAATTACTGCACACTATCAAAAGTGCCAAGCACACAATGTATGCAATGCATGGTGGTTTCAGTATTGCTCAATCAATGCACTTGGGAACCATTTGAATGCATGACATTTACTTAGCTCATGTAAACAAGTGGCTGCACCCTCATTTCAAATCAGCGAACTTTCACTGACAAACACTTCCTTGAAGTCCCCTAAGTTCGTTCACTGCAAGTTTGTTTACTATTGACGGCCTCCCACTGTATACGCAAATATAACAAGTACTGCCAGGAAATGACAAAAGTCCACGGTTTTAGATCTCTATAGCCATGACAAGGGATCTTGGCATGTTTTTTAAACATACCCAGCAATTCTGGACAAAAGCATTTTTGAGCGGGAAACCGTTTATGAACAAAATTTTTTCATATAATGCAAAATTTCACTATAACAATCAATATATCTGCAGATCACCCAAAAGCAGTCTTGTATTTTTTTTTCTATTCACGTTTTTGCTATCGTCAAAAGCGTTCCCCCATTGGTTTTCTATGGCAGTCTCAACTGTATGATGCAATCGTTGGAAACACTTTAAAAGATTTTGCTACATATCAGAATAATGAACCATTACCTTCAATATTTCCATAACAGTGTCTAACAATTGTCCAATTTTAAGAATTTTTGCCCGAGAAAGCTGGACTTGCATTCTTTTTAATGCAAAAGCATTATACGGTTCGACACAAAAGCCACCCAAAAAGTGGCGACGCTACAAAATTCGCAAATCGCGATTGGTTTCGAATTGCTTTCACATCATCAAGGGTGGGAAAATACGAAATGTCTAACAGTAATAGTCAGGACTAGTACTTACAACTGCACAGACTACAAAGTAATAGAACAAAATTTGGAATAAATGTGGAATAGAATAGGAACAGAGTGGAACGGAATTGAAATATAATTGGAATACAAGTGCAATGCTTTCACACTGCTCACATATAAGATCCTTAAGTGCCCCTGGTAATTTTTGTAGAGATTGCAAGCACACAGAAAACTAACTACTGTGCCATGACCACAGGCCAATTATTTATACTTCGCATGCATGAGCCCCCCTGAATGTGGCATTTTTCACTTGCAAAAAAAAAAAAGTAAAAAATGTCGGATAAAGAGAAGATGCAAAAGCAAGGCCAGTGAGATCAAAAATGCAGCTCATGAATTAAACACGACTCTGGTAAAGTGGCAATGCACTGAGGCTACAATGCCAATCAATACGTGCTAGCCTTTCTCATTTTTCTCGTTTATTAAACACGCCAAAGATCAGCAGGAAAAAAACTTCACAGTACTGCCACAGTGTCGGGTCTGTCATGCAACGAGAAGTGACAACCCACTGCCATCCGGTTGAAAGACTGAAAGCAGAGCCATCAACTATCACGCACCCTTATGCATTTACCTGTGCAGGTCTCATAAACTGAACTGTCCTGTCATGCTACAGATGGCACCTAAGTGAATGCGTTACAGGAAAACAGTGACTGATAGTCATTCCGCATGTATTTCTCTCTTCACAACTCAGCAGATCACATGGGCGGCGGTAGTGTCTGCTTACTCTTCGTTCAATCCAACCAGCTACTTTTATGAATTAGAAAGACAGCAGCATACATTGCGAATGGCTTGAACTAATAAAGCAAGGTAAAGCTCTCTTACCTCAATTAGAACTAAGCCATTCAAAATAACTAATCAAAATTTATTTTTCAGAACATAAGCACATAATTTTGACGAAGCAATATTTATAAGCATTGCAAAAGAATAAAAAAGGCATCTGATTGATTTCTTTTCTTGAAGCAGACAGTCAACTTAAGTCCTACTACAGTTTTCCATGATTTCTTGCTTTCTTATGTTTTACACATCTTACTGCAATCCTTCAGCTGAAATCCACAACTGAACATATAATAACGCTTGAAATGGTGTACTAGTAGTTAACCTTTAAAAGCTCGAATTGTCAAGGAATTAAAAAAATAATAATTTTCCTCCACATTATGCTAGCTGATCCAAATATTTGTTAACACTGCTAAAATTTGAGAAATTGGTATGTTGCGAATTAGAAACATTGGACATTTGGTCCATTTTGTGCAGTTTGAGTTCCCTGAAAGACTGAAAGGTCTAAAACCAATTGAACGCACCAGGACAGAGACAATACTTCATTCAAAAAATGTGCTTGAATGTCCTAACCTTCTATGCTTGAATTTTGACACACTAAATGACAGAACAAAAAGAAAGGCATATCAAATCTGAGATATATGCCAACAGGAATAATAATAATAATAATTTAATCACTGCTTGCTTGTCACACTTTTCCATAATATATTTTTGACGGTTCTAAGCACTGCACACACATATAATACAGAATAAACTTTTTTGATGCAGAAAACTGGACTCCCCAAAAAATCATGGAGAATGTTATGCAAACAAGATACACAGGCACTGAGCATTTAAATATGCTAAGGAAACTTTCCACAACGCTCACCTCACTAAAGCAAATTAAGATTACTCCCCAAGGCAAGCTCACACAAAGCCAGTTTGGGTGGCATACAACATGGTGTAAACAAAACAAACAAAATGTATTGAAAGTTAAGCATTGCTTCTGTCGAAAACAAGTATAAATCTGCATAAATAGTATATTCAGACCTCTAGAAAGGTCTCTTAGCTTTCCAGCGCAAAATAGCAGCCGTTAATTTTTTACGGGGATATACAAAAGTTCACACAAAGTATCATAATTGACGGAAACAGAAACATCAAACTGCCAGGACTTGTCTGGTAAACAGTTGAGGGATTGTGCAATCAACTTAAGCTTTGATGATGCAGGTTACGCTTGAAACCGCAAAAAAGAAATTGATGTTATTACTGGTGGCAAAATATACTGTTTCGCAAAATATTATTTACTGCATTTGCTATATAGCATAAGAAATCCTCATATTTGCGACCATCATCACATTGTCAAAGAACCCCAGGTGGTCAAAATTATCTGGAGCCCTCCACTATGGCATCCCTCATAGCCTGAGTTGCTTTGGGACGTTAAACCCTATAAAGTACAACCGACGCTTATTTTGCCTGAAACAAAGAAATCACTTCTAGGTGGAGCACACTCTCAGAGAAACCTGTCTGCTTTATACACGATTGTGCACAAAGCTTGTCAAAGGGTTAAACAGAGATAGCTGTAACAAAGCAAAATCGTACATTTTTCACGCCATGCCATCCTAAACCCTAAAGTGAGACAGACCAGACTTCCTGAAATCAAGTCCCAATCATTCAACCAGCCACTCATCACAAGGCCTTATTCCCCATCAAGCCATCTATCTATAGTATAGTTAGCTTTGTTAAACAGCGTCCGGATGTCAACTGCGATGTAAATGTCCACTCACAGTTCAGTAAACTCTTTCTTTCCTCAAAACAAAGAGAAAAGCATCCTTTGAGGGCTCCACCCTCCACAACTATCCAGTGCAATCACAAAGTTGCCTGGAAAATTTAAGTGCTTCTGCACTGAATGCTGTACAAAGGTAGGATAAACTGGGAGACCAAGAGTGATTAAACAGCATAAAGGGCCAGAAATTTAGAGGTGCAGTTCTTTATGTTTTTATGTTGATTATAACAGGCACTCCATTCTCACAACAGGTCACAGGCCCCTTGCAGTGGGTGCTTCTCATTTTGTCCTGATCTACGGCACATCAGATGCACACAGCAAGCCTGGTCCTTTTTGTTATTATGAGCTACAGCATCTCTTTGACAAGTTTGTTCAGACCAATGCAGATATTATCCTCAATGCTGACTTGGCTGTCATCTTTCCTTCTATGGCTCTCTCATTAATGAAAAACTTCTTCCTGTAATAGCAAGAGATGCTTAGGGGGACTGTCCAGGGTAAACAACGCCAACCTCCCACACACAAACTTAAAATTTTAAAGGAGCACTGAGGGCAAAATAAAGTTGGCCTGCATCGATACACTGCGGCATTTCAACAACGAAGAGACCACTCTCATCGAAAACAGAGCTCTTAAAGCTAGAAAATACCAAAAATTAAAACACAGGTGTTGTCACCAGCAGATTTCGCGAGTAAACTGCGTGCATTGACAAAAAATTATTGGTCCATTCCGAAAGGCTACACTACACCAGTATTCACTTCAAAATGGAGGAAACAGTCCTTCATGGCGTAGGTTTTACAAAACTGCACCCAGCAGCAGGAAAATTGTTTAATTAAATTTTATCATCAATAAATGCATAGAGAATTTTTGCTGAGAACAATCATTCAATGGGGTTGTCCTCAGCGTCCCTTCAACGACGTTATCAAGAGCGTTCTCAAGAGTGACCCACCTAATTATATTATTTCAATAGGCTTAAGAGTGAGCACTTTTGTTAGAGGTGCAACACAGCCATCGGTGTCACTTTTTCACTTCGAGGGATGCCAAAAAACCTGGGCGTCCTCCTTTTCATGTGCACTTATAGCTTTTTTCCTTATCCAACTTTTTCTTTTCATAAAAAGACTGCTAATCATCATGGCAGAGTTCACATCAAACATACACCATGACATGCACAGTTTGCATTCTTTTCTTTTTTTGCCGTCTGGTCCTGCTCAGACTACCAGCTCAAGACACTCATCTTGGATCTTCATGCAGCACTCAAACATCTTAATTAAGGCAAGCATCAAACCTTCTGTTCATGCTATGCACATACCTACATTTCCACCAAACAAACACAGTCTTTGGTGACCTAAAAACTTCGCTGAATACTGCTTTCCAACCATGCTTATCATCAGGGTTTTAAAATGCATAGAATTCTCCAGGGTTTTAAAATGCATCGAATTCTCCACTAACATCCAAGCTAAACAGCACACAAAATATTAGCTAATGTATGTTACACAACATAACCACTATCTGAAACAAATACAAAGAGCTTAAATGACCTCCTTAACAGATGTATGCTGTCCACACTCACAAAGCTCACAACAGGTCTCTCTCTCTCTCTCTCTCTCTCTCTCTCTCTCTCTCTCTCTCTCTCTCTCTCTCTCTCTCTCTCTCTCTCTCTCTCTCTCTCTCTCTCTCTCTCTCTCACACACACACACACACACACACACACACACACACACACACACACACGCACGCACGTACACACACACATGCAAACAAACAAACACACATGTGCGTGTACATGTGCATGCACACACAGCATGTCAGTTTCTGACCTAAACAAGAACTTCTCACAATAAAGATAAGTTCATTTCAAAAAGTTTGTACTTTTACTAATACAGACATATACAGGGACGTCCAATACGAAAGGGAACAACCAGTCTGCACAAAAATATTTTCTGGCTATTTCTCTGCTGAAGTTGAAAACGATTTTCGAGGAAAACTATTGAAGAAACAGCAGAAAATAGCGCTTGTCATACATAGTTACGGAGCAGTCATTAACTGAATGCTCAAACATTGTTCCCTTTTATATTGAAGGACCATGCACGCATCACACATGCACACACACATGTCATATGCATGCATGTACAGTCACAGCCATATAACAATATGAAACCCTCCAAAGCAATCAACCTCATCTCATTCCTTCCTAGTAAAAATTATGTAGCACTTAACAGTTAACACATATGATGGCAAAAGCCACTCGCACGCTCATACATAAATGGGGAACTTTCCTATCTTTTTTACTCAGTGATTAAAAGCAAAATGTCTAAATGTGCTTCGTATTATCCTGGCCGCAACTGTACATGTGCAAACTAACGTATACAGTCTGTAAAAATTGTCAAGCCCACTGGACAGGTAGAGGAACTCTTGTAGCATGCCTGAAATTTCAGAGCTCTACAGTGGTGCTGGAAACGGCCTGCTACATGGCTCGACAGTAAATCCATTTCATCTATTTTCATTTTATTTTGTCTCTTACTCTCCCCCTTTATCCCAGGGCCTTTAAGGGTGTAAGAAATGATGACATGATGAACCCTCCTCGGCTAGACACTTTTTAAAAAGGTTTTACATTTGGTAGAGTACCTTGTCCAGGAAACTATCTGCATAACATTACAAACGTAACAAATATATGGGAGCTAACTAAAGAGTTGCGATTGCATCTAAGGAGCACTGAAACAATAAAAATATGATGATTCTTAATAAATTGTGACTTAATTCAAATTAAAACAAGTGCAACACCTGACGGCGAGAAACATAAAATACAGAGGTCCACAGTGCAATTACTGTTCTGTAAAAAGGAAATTTTTACTTAACTTCGCACGACTGATTTCCTAACAAAACATCAGTGCACCTAAAAGAACACACAATACTGCTCTCAGTATTCAAATTTAAGGTGCGTAATATAATCATCATCATCATCAGCCTGACTACGCCCACTGCAGGGCAAAGGCCTCTCTCATGTCTCTCTAATCAACCCTGTCCTTTGCAAAGTGTGGCCACCGTATCCACGCAGACTTCTTAATCTCATCCGCCCACCTAACTTTCTGCCGCTCTCTGCTACGCTTGCCTTCTCCTGGAATCCACTCCGTTACCCTTAAGGTCCAGCGGTTATCTTGCCTTCGCTTTACATGCCCTGTCCAAGCCCATTTCTCCTTCTTGATTTCAACTAGAATGTCATTAACCCGTGTTTGTTCCCCCACCAACTTTGCCCATTTTTGGTCTCTTAATGTTACACCTATCATTTTCTTTCCATAGCCACTGCGTTGTCCAGAACTTAAGCTGAACCTTTTTCGTTAGTCTACACATTTCTGCCCCATAGGTGAGTACCGGTGAGATACAGCTGTTGTATATTTTCCTCTTGAGGGATATTGATAAACTGTGATTTAAAATCTGAAAGAACCTGCCATGTGTGCTCCACGCCATTCTTATTCTTCTAGTTATTTCCTTCTCATGATCCAGATCAGCGGTCACTACCTGCCCTAAGTAGACGTATTCCCTTACAATTTCCAGCACCTCGCTACCAACTGTGAACTGTTGTATCCTTGCGAGACTGCTGAACATTTTTTTGGTTTTCTGCAGGTTAATATTTAGACCCACCACTCTGCTCTCCTTGTCTAACTCATTGATCATGCTTTGCAGTTTATCTACTGAGCAAATATAATAATATAATATATATTTTGCATAATATAATGTAAGGTGGTATGTATATAAGGTATAATATAAAAATGTAAGGTACATATTTCAGCCAAATGAGCAATGGTGTTGAAGGTTAGTCCACAAGTATGCACAAAAAGTATTAATTACATAATTTGATATATAAATCTAATAGCTCATCTACTAGCCACATGAATGAAACAAGAAAATATGAGAAACCAAGAAAATGTAACGAAAGATGCTCCCATGGAAAAAGGCAGCCAGCCATACTAATTTCTCACATGTAACCCAAAGTAATATAATAAACCTGAAAATAGGAATTTTCGTATTGAATATGAAATTTTTTTTATGTGCACTTCAAGGTTAACGTGCTTATCATAAGCTTGAACTTGGTATGCTTCACAGAGTGTTGCACTCTAGAGAAAACAAATTTTTCCTTATATCGTCTTTGCAAAGAAACCTCCCCTTCCATATACCATACTATCACATACAGAACACTTTGTTGTTCTAAGCAGATAGACAATAGCTGCACCTTGTTCCCAAGAGATAATCGACAGCTCGGCTGAAGCCACATCTGCAGCAGACTGCCCCTTCTTCCACCTGTTTCAGCCAAGCACCAGTCATAAGGGCAGACTTGATTAGCAATCAGCCTTTCTTTGAAGAATTCAGCTCCATGTGAACTGCTGTTTCACAATTGTGCTGTCACAGAAGAACTGATGAGTTCATTGCAGGAATTTATTAAAGGTGCATAGTAACATATGTGACAGAGCAATAAAGCTAGCCTGGCCAATGCCCTGCTTTTGTCTTCCACACTGCACTTAAGACAAAGTACTAAGCATTTGTGCCGCGGAACAGAGCCCAAAAAACATTTAAGTCCAATTTCACAGGTGAGTGCGGTGAATGTAAGCTACAGCACACTGCTTCAAGAATGTTGATTCAAAGTCATAAAGAGATCTAGAGGACACCCTTTCACTGAACACTGCTATAAAGTCACATACCACGTGAAATGTGTTGCACATACTCCACAGAATCCCTCTGCATACAAATCTTAAGAGGAAGAGCCCAACAGTATGACGCAGAAATACTTCGAACAATTAGGAAGCACTTATTTGGCATTAACCTATTTGCAACCAAATGCACCATTAAATAGAGAGCCTATCCTGGGACAGAAAGTACGGTTGCCACTGCATGAACCTAGGAACAAAATTTTTTGCAACTAGAAATATTTTAGAAATATCTGAAAGCAAATCGAGGTTTCCTATTAAGTTACATGGCCAGGTATGCACATATGCACACATATGCGCACATATGCCAGGTATGCCACATATGCACAGGAATTTCTTCAAATAAACTAATATCCACAGATACCACAGCAAAAGTATGCATGCAGAAAATGGGGAGAAAGTAACCCATATGCAAACTACATCACCTAATGGTCAGAATTTCTATGTGACAACATGAAACATGAATGCCATAAAAAAAAAAATGTTTCTCGTGCTAGCAAAACAAAGATTCAAACCACTGCCAAATGAAAGCAGGGCTTTTGTTTTCTGCACTAAAAAAATCTGGCACCCCATCTTAGAGGTATGCCCTGTTGGGAAACTGCAGAATGAATGCAGGGGTGTTAAGTGCACCTCTCTATTTTACAAAAGTAACCTCACATATCTGACACCTTGCTTTGCAGGACTGCAAATGAACCACGAGCTAAGCAATTCGATATATTGATGCCTAACGTGGGAAAGATAAATAATTACTATTTTCTCTTAGTTGCAGCAGTCAGAAAACTTCAGAGAGACCACAAAAAAAAAAATGTAATGACCAGAGTGGCAATGTCACATGCATCCACTGCATGGGTATAAGAAAGTCTCAATAGGAGAGACTTAACAGTAGTTTCACTATGTAAGAGTTGCATCCGCACAGTTATTCAAGGTATAGCAGCATGCAAATCATTTACCACACGATGCAGTTTGACAATAACTAAGCACCATACTCGGAACTCCAGCCAAGTGCAGTAGCAAAGAGGAACATTGTTGAGCAGTGGAAACCTTGTGCATTGTGCCGCAAATTTGCATTACTGCATGCTACTGTTGCGTGGCTTAAAGAATAGTTAGGATGCTAACTTCAGTATTGCAAAGGGTACTTGTTTTACTGTCAGATTTAAAATAAGGCTGCGCGGCACTAACGTATACTCTAACAAGATGTGTGCGGCTTGTTGCCACCATGCCCAGCAGTCAAAATGTAACCTGCTTAAAAATGAGTGGAAGCAGACACAGGCAGCTCAAGAAAGAAACGCCAACTCAGCGACGGGTAAAAATGCTGCTGACCGTCACCGAGGTCAGCCAGCCCCGATTTCTCTCGCCAAGAAGCACGGTCAGTGTGCGCAAACGATCAGGCGACAATCACCGCAGCGGAAGGCAGGGAAAACCAATTTTTCGTATAACCACAGGTGTGCAAGTGGGTGGCTGTGAGTGCACAATAGGTAGGACACTCGACGGAAGGTCAATCGAAACAGCTGGTTATCTGCCTACGATCGCAAAGGTGCAAACACCTGGGCAAAGAAGTTATTTTAAAAAGCGACCGCATGGATCGGCGCAAAGAAATCGCTCTGAGGGCTGAGTTTCAAGAGAAAACCCCGTGCGCATCAGCCCGAGCCCCGATTCTGCGCTAAATTCGCACATCATTTTGAGCGCCCTAGCACGACGCAACTCGCTGGAAAAATCTGCCCGCATGCAATCCGATTGCAAGCGACCGCAACAGAAGAACGTTTCAGTGAAATAACACAACGTCCCAGGCAGAGCAACAGCGCTACATGGCTGCAGCCGTTCTATACTGAAATGAAACGAACCTGCGGAAGGCCCGAATCCATTTGATTTCCTTTTCCAGTCCTTCAACTATAGCCGCGACCTCGGGATTGATTCGCGGCGGCGATCAAGAAGCTTATTTACAATACGTCTTGCGGGCATAGGTTACGCCTGCTACGCACACGTCGCACTTTGAGTAGGGCGGTTTCGTGCCTGCCTCTGAAGAACCCGATATACAAATAAGAAATGCCGAAAATACCGACAACGGTGACTCGTCCCTGAAAGGAATCTTCTCTCGGTGCACTCAACCTTCGCGAACTGTAATTTTGTTCTCTTTTGCAGCCGAACGATCGGGAGTGTCCCGCACCACAACGAGCTCAGTGAGAAGCTACTCGTGGCCTCTTCTGGCCCTGTTCTCGCTCCGCCTCGCACAATCGGCGTAACAAGAGTTAAAACGTAGACGGGAAATGTCCGACGCCACCGCATACACGCACACACAAGCGACAGGCCGCTACGTTACACGCTTTCGGACACACTGCCTTGCGCTCCGGAGTTCACTTCCGAGATCGTTGATTGTCTGAGCGGGCGTCAAGTGTCGTCAGCGCTCACTCGTTCCAGCAGTCAAGTTCGAAAAAAATGTCGCGAGTACCCGTCACGGTGACTCGAGATTCCGGCACACAGTGCGGCAGACCCCCTCCCTCTCTGCTAATGCGACTGGTAGCAGTACGCGCCCTGCGCCCGCGCTGACCACTTTACTGGGCTCGATCTTGGTGCGGGGTCCAATGAGTACTTTCGTGACCGGTCTGCACGGCTAATAAACGCTCCCAACAGCGTAAAATCGCTGTTCCCTAGGCCTAATGGCGATGTTACAAAGCAGAACACGGCTGCTTTAGGTGTTTAAAAGTGTGCTCACTACTGCCCCTCACTGTATCGACAATTTAGTTTTTCCAAGAGTCAGCAGCAAAATGAAAGGTAAGCCAAGACCACCAGCCGTGAGGTGCGTGACGAGATGCTTACCTGCAGGTACGACCGGCAATTGTGCTTTCGTGGTGCCTCAAAAACAAGGCAATTTTGTTCGACGGTAAGCTTGAAGGGCTCAAGATGGCGATAGGCAGATCACTCACATTAGCCAAGAAAACACTGCATTGCTGCGCCGGCACCTGTCAGGCAGCACATTCTCAATGAAAACATTCTCAGCGCAACACTTAGAAACTGTGATCCAGTCGCAAAAACAGCAGGGAGTCTCTCACATGGATAAAGCCGAAGCATTCGTAACTATTAAGCCTACGCTCGGGAACTCAACTTTGTATACACTTGGTGACGTCACGCGTCGTCTGTCACAAACCATTAATGAGTTTATTGGAAGCGCCTAGAAAGTCCAAAGTAATAAAGGGCGGTTCGTAATATTATGAAGCGTTTGTAAGTCCCTCCATGACCCGTAAGCAAACGCACGGTGTCGTTTAACTATATATTGAATCGAATACACGCTCGGATTTCTTCCGCGTAATAAAACGCCAGTTGCCCAGGCTGTTGTGCACGTGCGCTGACAAAGTTGCGTTTTTTCAAGTGGATTACGAGTGGCTGTATTACTGCATGAGAAGCGACCCTGAGCGCGCGGTTCCTACGGCAAACGCAATTCACGTTGTTTAAATGACGTTCACTCCAACGTTCCTGCTACGTTTGCAATAAAAAAAAAAAAAGAAGCGCAAGCAAACTGGATTCTGTGTTACCCTTTGAGGTCAGGTCGCGCCTGTCAACGAAACCTTTAGTATACTTTGCTAATGACCATAATGAAAAAAAAAACATATCAATTGTTTGTGTCATCTAGATGCGCAAGGCAACTTCTGGAACTGCAGCATGCAAGATGTGTGTGCACACAGGAAGATGGCTGTGACCACAAGAATACGTATATGCTTGTTATTTTAATTCTTCAGGTGATTATTTGTGGGTGCAGGGACCTTAATTACCTTTAAAGTCTATGGGCCATCACTGTGTACCTCTGCATTCATAAAATGTGCTGATGTTCAATCAAGTTTTAAATGCAAATGAAAAAAAACTTGCATCGCTGCCAACCAATAACCTGGACAGATGTAGCACTCAAGAACAGTCACACAACCCCTAGATTAATGCACCTATCTTTATAGAACAGTGCATTCAAAGTATTGATATCTGTGAACATGAACACTTACAGAAGTTCTCAGCTTTACTGAACACAAAGCATCAATCCTATTCAAATAAGCCATAGATCTGAAGAATTTAAGATTGGCAGTTTATGTTTCAGCACTGCGCATGAACATTAAGGCAATGGCACAAGCATTATAATCACCTACTGCTGTCATTGAAAAGACCTTACTATTTACTGCACAAGAAAATCTGCAATTGTGAAGTAGCTAGGATTCACATGGTAACTAATAATTTTAAGCTTAACATATATTTGTGGAAACATGCCACTCAAAGCTTCTGGATATGATTTCGGGGACGTTGCTTGTCAGTACAAGCACACTAGAATGTTTACTAAAAGACCTGGTGTAGCTGAAGTATTCTTAATTGCAGCAATAACACTGGTAGACACAGCAAAAACGAGGAGTTAGCTGCATTTTACTAATAAAGGTTCCACAGACTGCGCCTCAGAAATACTATTTCAGCACAGTGAATGCACGAATTCCCTCTTTGTCAGTGTACGACCAGCACCAAATCAAAATCACTGCAGTCTGCATGAAGGCCAGATATATCTGTATAAAGTATTCTGTTCCAATAAACTATGATACGGAGCATATATTATCTAAATTTAATCTAGAGTAAAATAGAAAATCAAACAATATACGCAAAGTATAGACCACTGAGTGAATGCATTGTATTCTTTAAGGCTCGTTTTTTCCTGTCCAGTGTCTTCTGAACAGCAAGAACTAGGCAGTTCAGCTAGCATTGCTGAGTAGGTAATTCAGCTAGGAATGTCGGAAAGCTTTACGAACGCAAAAGCAATTGAAAAAAAAACCCCACATGCATGCACAGTTAATGCTCATAACTTTTTTGATAAAAAGCAACCTTTGTATTCTTTTATATATAGTGCTCTCATTCTGCTCAACTCATATGCACTTGCAAAATAATTCTGGCAAAAAGCATGCATTGTTTCTCATTCTAAACATTACATTACTGTTGAAATCTCATATCGGAAGATTGATTCAGGTCACTTGTACGGCATGCTAACGCGTTCTCTTTTACAAATGCCATCAGTTCGTTCTCCTTGGGCATAAAATAGTCAGTTGTTTAAAATGACCTGAGAAAATCTTAAATAATTTTGCAGTTCTGCAGACATTTAACGAGGGCTACAACATACCATCATTCCCCAGACACGGAGCAACAACGGAAGTTAAAGCACAATACATTACGCTCTCCTTGGTAGCCAGCACTGAAGAGAACATGAAAGACCGCAGAGCCGGCTCCTTTTTTAACTTTTTGTGCAGACCAGTATTTTGTGGTCAACTGTTACATCTTTGTCATAATATAACATGCAAGTATTCAAAGGGCAAAGCGCTGTTTGAATTGCATTAGCTGAAGCAGTTTGAATTGGTTACTGAATAGAAACGTGAGAAGCAGTTTCATATAAAAAGCTTTCTTTATTTTCTTCTTCAAACTTTGTTTCCCAAGAAAACAGGGACTTGCGGCATATGTACACTGTACAACCATACAAACACGACACAGTTCGCTTTTATTGTGCCTCATGGAACAAAAACCTTTCAATGACACTCTTATGCTTAGCAAGCTTTATAGTGAGTGCTCTTGAAACAACATGCAACAAGTATTGCACCCAGATTTCAATCGCTTCCAATTTTGTTTTTGTCCCTTCAAATCATTCCTTTTGTGCGGGGTGCACCAATGCTGATTACATTAACATTAATGGTAAGATTGTTTCTGATGTCCAGATAACGTCTCACATCTATAAAACTGACATCGAAAGTGAAAATAAAAAATATCATGAATTAAAATAAAGAGCAGCAGTCTGAATTTCATCTTGTCCTCCTCATTCTGACTCCATGCAGGGTTATCTATGGCTTCCTCACCAGCGTCATTCACCGCCACGTTCTTGGACTAAAGAAGGAAAAATCCAATTATTAGAAGATGTTAAGAAAACGGCCACCCAATGTAAGTACTGAGTGTAACAAACAGAGACACAATCCTAATGAACAGAAGTGTAAAAATGCCACAGGTTTTGTGTCATCTGAACACCAAAGGCTAAAAATTGAAGGTAAACTTTCTACCATCATTTCCTCCTCTGAAAAGTAGATGATAAATTTAACTCCGGGCACGGAGTCGAGGGGAGGCCTTAGGGTCCCTCCTTGCAGTGTTCTTTTTGTACATGTGCCATCAAGAAACTGCCCCATCCCCTTAAGAAAAAATACTGCTTGCATATTTTACGAGTCCATTTAGTATGTGCGCCCTCCATAAAATTCTTATACTACCACTCTGTTCTAATGTTAAAATTCATGATAAATAATAACGCTATCAAATGTCGTGCTTTGGTTTCACTCAAAGTAGCAAAATCTAGCAAGAGTAGTAAAGAGGAGGCACGCTTGCAATATGGCAGTATCTAGCTGCATTGGTGGGTAGCTTGCCAGTAAATCGTTTGCTGGCGTACGTGCCTTCAGGAAAGTTTGACAGATATTCATGTCGAGATTTGACATTCTTTGCCTAATGCTGCACATTATGTGCATGTGACAGAGGGAACAAGATAGAAAGCAGCAAGGAATAAACATCTGGGCATACTAGGGCAAATCTATAGGCCAAGATAACTGTATTCAATGCACAATCCCCATCTGGACAGACAGTTTTAACAAGAAGGAACACAAAACGCAATATATAATTACTTGCCGTCACACAAATTTGCATGGCTCTCAGCTTGTTAATACTTTTCCTTGGAGGTCATAAATTTTTTGATCAAGATAGGGTAAAACTAACTCTTGTACTCAAAAAAGCAGGGAAACCACGAGAAAAAAATTTAAAAAATGACAATTCTTTTTCATAGACTGTGTACACATACAAAATGCATGGAAGAAAATCGCATTAAGGTCTAATCAAATATTCTCAGCATACAAAGTACTGTGTGAGGTGCACTCTTGTTTTTATTAATGTCAGTGAGAGAACTTGTAAACTAGAATTTTAGGCAAGCTTTAAGTATAATGTGACCATATTCTATGGAACCTAATGTGGGACCGTGGGGGGTGGGGGGTGGGGGTAAGCACAAAGTGACCATTCAATCATACATTTTTATTTCAAACACTCAAAAGACATTTTAAGTTTTTCTAAATCAACCCGTGCGAAACGTTTTTCCTTCTTTAGTACTTCTGGCTAGAATGTATTTTGTTTAGTAAATGTTCCTTTTTGCAAAGATGTGCAAAGTATTGCTCGCACGTCATGCGTACATTTACCTTCAGCACAAGCATGGCTTTTAGTGTCGCCACTTTAAGCTGTGCCTTCTCTGCGGTCCATATCTTGTTCATGAGAGAAAACACCCTCTCTACCGGTGAATTTGTACCTGCATCAGGCACATGCAATATTTCAGCAATGTTATCAACTTAGAAGTGTTGTGTCCCCTCAATTGTGTGCACTATGGATCCTCATAATGTTATCAAGTTCTCGCTAGGCACATCATTCTTCTCGAAGTGCCCGAGAATCTCCACCCAGCGTTCCCCAACAGATATTTTCTGCGCCTTCCATTCCTTAATTTTTTCAGCGGTCACGTAATGTGAAACATTATTGATTTCATCAAACATGGCATTCTCATCAACAGTGACATGATTGAACTCAGAAGTTATGAGTTTTCTGCACGTCATCCCAGCATGGGGATGACCCAAGCGAGACCCATAGAAGGCATCTGATTTCATCAAACTGCTGGCACCATCGGTCGAGGTATGACGCGCAAGTCGCATAAAACTTCACCACAGTACTCACAACCTCTTCTCTTCGAACTTGTCCCTAGCTGTTCTTCGAGCTCTGTTGCCCTTGAGCGCACACTTGGCGGCAGAAATATGATTGCTCAAATCTTTCTTGCACTTTGGTCTGCAGCTGGCTTAAGGCGCTGTAGACTTCCACAGCTGCCTTTGTGTCTCCTAAAATTTGGAGTACAGTATATAGCTTCAAACATAGCAGCTTGACAATGCAGTACTCACAACCTCTTCTCTTCGAACTTGTCCCTAGCTGTTCTTCGAGCTCTGTTGCCCTTGAGCGCACACTTGGCGGCAGAAATATGATTGCTCAAATCTTTCTTGCACTTTGGTCTGCAGCTGGCTTAAGGCGCTGTAGACTTCCACAGCTGCCTTTGTGTCTCCTAAAATTTGGAGTACAGTATATAGCTTCAAACATAGCAGCTTGACAATGCAGGAAATAGAGCCAGAGCTCTCCACATGGGTCTTCGAAAAAGGACTTGACGAGAGACGGACACTTGTCTATCGACAGCCAGGATATACATAGCGTAAGCGCGGCGATATCTAGTTCGGAAGAGTTAATATATGAAAGGCGCGCATTCACTACATGTGCCTTTATTCACGGTTAAACATTGAGCCGTCGTGGCGGAGTGGTAGCGTCTCCGCCTCAAACGCCAAAGTAGTAGTAGTGGTTTTTATTAAAATAATAGTAATAAGGAAGGACAACATTTTTGCTAGCCCCGGCATCTGCCATCGATACTGAAGCACCTGAGCTGGGGCAGCGGAAGTAAAGGATAGCAGACAGAATGGAGAAATGAAATGAAGGAGGTGAGAGGACAGGAAGAGGGGATTGGGGGAGAGGTAATGTACACAAACTATTTACACCAAAGGAAATGTGTACGGGTTGTGCACATGGTTAGTTCATGATGGAGCAATAAAAACCCACGCGCACAGCGCTATGTTGACTACAACTGGAGTGGGGCGTCCAGTTGTTAATCGTCCAAGGTAGAACTCGCGGAGCGTTCGGTCACTGCGTGCAACTACCTGGCAGAGAATAAACGGGACGTCAAGCCCGTCTGTTCGAGGAATGCACAAAGGCTCACCAAGGTTCGCTCACGGGTGCGCGCACTTCCCTGTGGCCACAGTGTATAGTAGCATGCCCAGCTCCCTATAGGCCGCAAGCATATCGCAACGAGCATCGGCGAACGCGGCACAGCTCGCGGACAACGCGAGCCTCCGAGCCAGCACGGAAGCAAGCCTTGTCCGGCCTATCCAGTATTCAGCCAGCCATGCAAGCAGACGCGAGTTTGGGGAGGCCACGGTCAGGTGATGCTGCCGTACTGTGATGGATAGAGCAGATAAAGCCGCTAGTGATGGAGACAAGGTATCTTTCTAGGCCGTTCCGAAAACATACGATTTGTGAAGCAGAAAACGGTAAAAATAAACTTGCTCGCGTTGCTCGCACCGGCCATGTTTAAAAGGAGGCGATCCTGAGAGCTATTTATCAACCAAAGCTTCGTTAAAGCCAAAGTGGGACAAAACACCGTCCCACAAGTACCTCGGTGGGACACTGGGACCATGGCTGGAAAAGCGGGACTGTCCCGCATAAATCGGGATGTCAGGTCACTTTATCTAAGTAAGCATTCCTCTATACCTCATGATAAGCTGTTTGCTCTAGGGTATGCATAATACGAAACTTTCAATGCATTATTTTAACGAATGAAAGTAAATAAAGTATGTTTATTGCCTTGAAGGTATTACGCTTAACTGCAACATGAATACTTCAAATTATGCTACAGCATTTATCATTCAAGAAAATGCAAATAGCTGAATGCAAAACATTTTCACAACCAAAGATCTCGCATTCGTGCGACAGTTCAGTCATGACATGACAACCCATGCAATGCTTAGTGAGCAGCGATGTCATGTCTCGTTATGAAGATATGTGGTGCAAGAATGCTTACACTGTGAGAATTTGTCCAGTGAGCATTTGTTTAAAGCCGCAGAACTTGAGAAAATATAGCACCTTTCATCTGATCAGTGACACTTATTTAAAGGACATTGTTGGCTTACCTGATAATTCCACCTGCTCCCACACTTCCATTTTCTTACATGCAATCATAATTCACGCTGCTGCCATCACTCATGTCATCGTCCTCATCATGGTGATCTTTTCTCAGCTTACCATTTCTCTGCAAGCCATCTGCACATTATAAAAACAAGCAAGACAGACAACGAAAACATTAAAAATAACATTAATAAAGAAACAGAACTAAACATTTGGAAGTGATATAGAGGGGTACCCTAAATGAATTAGCACCACTTCAGCTTTGCAAATGTGCACAAATGTGTCAGCTTATAACCATTTCTGATATACAGCAGTGTGTTTGCGGTTGATCAATTTAATTTGCATTGTGCTCTCACCGATATCTAGGACACAGTGGAACCAAAATCGCACAAATGTTACAGATCCGTGCAGAAATTTTTTATTCCATAACTTGTACTGTCAGCAAACTAATTATGGTTATGGTGCTTGGTGTTGCAAGTGATCAATTACATATAGAATATTGATAGAACATGTTCCCTAAGAGTCCTGTCTTCCGTACTTAATCCACTTATTGAAATGAAACATCAGCCCCCATGGTTCTTTGTGACTGCTTTTTATACTGTTTTGTTAAGTAGAAATCAAGATAGCTAGGCCACTATGAAATTTGCAGTTGCCATATAAGCTTCTCTATTGCAAGTTTATATGTGCAGAATCCGATACACACAGAATACCTTCCCACCTTTAACACTTTCTGATCCCCAATCTGTGAAATTCTACATGCTTGTATACCAGACATGGAGTAACGAAAAAAAAAAAAAAAGAGAAGCCTGGTGTATCCCAGATGCATTGCGAAAAGCATAATGAAAGTCAAGAGTCATTCTTAAGCCTATTTTATGGTGCAAATAGCAATGGTGTCATTGTTCCTAAAGGGCGGCGTGCTGGCCGGTCTGTGCACGAGCCGTTGCTGCCATTACGAGGCACAGAAGAGGAGGAAGCTGCCTCATGTACAAGCAGGGACTACACCTTCTGATCACAGGGTGGATTTACGTGCAGTGATGTCACTGCTTCTATTTTAATTTTTGCCTTCCTTGATGATTGCAGGTCAGGAAAAATATAGGATGATGATAATGTTGACAAATCCAGCCATGCTGATTCACATATGCAACAAAATGGCAGGCGCTTACAAATAATGTGTAAAGTAATGGTTCGTGCTGTGAAGAACCTATGAAATGAATATGGGACTGCCTCATGCAGACACACTTCAAGGTACAATCACAACTTGCTTTCTTTCTCACTCATCATCCACTTGCCTCTCCCACCCTTAACTTTTATGTAGCTGAGTACAAGCAGACCATAAAAAACAGCTTTTACGACATGCATGGTGTGCAGCATCTCAACGACAAAAGGTTGTGCAGCCACACTGCAAACTATATATACAGTTGAAAGATGGAGAGAAAAGAGAGACACAGCACTGACTTTTAACTTTAACTGCATGAAGTTCAACTTCGTATACGAAATGTACGATCACAATCAAAGGTCTGCAGGATGCTGCATCCACGAAAATTCCACCCAAAAGCATTCATGCACCCCGAGTATGAAGCCTCGTAGTGATGCATGTGTGGCTCATGTATTATACGTGTCAATTGCATGACGTTTGTAAACAGTGTGCAGTAATTCTCACCTTTTTCAAGTCTGGTATCCTACAATCTTTTGGCATCAATGGTAAAAAACTGCACTGTGTTACTCAGAATACTGATGCTTGTCTTTATCAATATTTTACCAGGACTGAGCTAATTCATCACAAAAGGCTCGAAATTGTTCAACCATGGACTAGGGATGTGTTTGGTGCATTTTGGCTGCCGAGACAAAAAAGCAAGGTGCATAGAAACGCATGGTAAGTTTCTTTTCATGAAATGTAAAAGAGATCAGCATGATCTTAGTGCGCACAAAATAAAATCCTACTAACCTTAGAATGATACTGCAGCATTACAAGTTACCTTGTGGCGCTAGCTGTGAAGGAACGCACATCTACATGGCTCACTGCGGTGCACAAACTCAGGTCAAATTTATCACCAGCTGTTTAATTATAGTGGCAGTGTAATAAGATACAACACAATAGTCAAGGCATAAGAACTTCCAAACATGACGCTAGCCTTCACAGGATTACTTCTATGATGCAGTTAAATAGGGTGTTAACTTTTGCAAATAACTACATCTTCCTCCACACATTGTAGCATAAACATTACGCTCATGTCACCAAAGACGCTAAGATAGCCTAATCAGCAAGATCATAGAGAGGGGCAAAAAAATTCTGTGGTAATAATGATAAATCACCTCATAATTTTCTCCGTTGTGTTGAATTGTTTACTCTACCAGCAAACTGATTTTCAGACTTCCACTATCCACTATACCTCTCGGGCACCTAAGTAGGGGCTGGAGTTTTCAGTTTAAAACAAAGTGCATCAAATTCTTTTTTTGAAAATTGGTTTTAATCAAAAAAGGTCAGTATTTCTGGCATGCACGTTACAGTACGTCAATGATGAAAACTGGAACCAGGTAACTGAAGCCAGGAATGCGGTAAGACAATATCTTCGGAATGCAGCACCGCAGTTGTGAGATATTGTTATGGGGTTAGTTCAGCAGCAGGAACGATGGGCCGTACACAAAAGAAACACCAGAAGCCAGCACTAGCGCTAGCTGCAGCGTCCTTGTCGTCGTCTACTGTCCAGCGACAGACCAACTTCCTCTTTCGATTGGCGCCTGTGTACCGTAACAATATAAGGCACTGATCCGCGAACTAGGTCATGCTGTTGCTGACTGGGAGGCTTCACCTACAGCTAAGTGCTAATGGCTAACGTAGCATTGTCTACTCAGCTTTATCACTGTTTTAGGGCCGTTACTTGGTTAAGTAGGTTTTTACACTTCATGTAAGAATATTGACAACTTTTGGAGCTGTGCCAAGCAACCGTCAACATAAAACCATGCAAAAACAGCATGAAAGTGTCAAGTTCTGGCTTCTGCTGCAACTAAGCAGCAGTTCCACTGCTGTCTCAGCATTCTCCTCTCATTTAAAGTACAGAGCTGCCAGATTATGACAACCAAGTTTTTAGGACTGAATTTATCATTTACCTTGGACATTTTAGTTTTTGTTACGTCTCTACAACCTCCTTCTGCAAATATGCTATTAATGTAATGATCTATGGATATATTATTTGCTGCATAAGGTGCTTGTTCAAAAAAAAAAAGACCAACATCAACTCTCACTTTTGACCCCCCAAATGAAAGTTTGTATGTAGAAAATAATATTCACCAAAAGAAATCAAAAGTTGTGTTCTAAAACAAACACCAAAAGTTCAGCCCTATATATAAGACAATGTAGGCCTATCATGATAGTAAATGCACATTATGTGAATCTGTCACTCTTTTTTTGCCACAAAGAAAGCCCACTCACAGCCACCGTAGTCTAATTTACTACCCTGCTCAGCTTCAGATCTGCATCTGGCCATAGGAGGCTTAATAGCTTGCTGCGTGATCTTGGGGAAATGAACAGCCACCGAAAGCATCACCACTGTTTCACAATGGCATCTCATGCTACGAGGATACCACTAGCACAAGTGTGCTTAGCGAATTAGAGTTTCTTGGCCTGACTGGGTTTATGTGTTGCAATTATTAGAGAGCCAGCACAGCAGTTAAATGCTGCTCATGGCTTCTGGGACTTACCGCCACTGACGGCACTCTTTGCGGGTGAAGCATCAGGAAACAGTGATCGCACCACCTTTTGGATTAGAGCAGCCAAAGTAGTCTCTGCAACAGGAACTGCTGCTAGCAGCCAACCCTGTTTTACTTTAAGTGTGGCCAGCTCTTGCATTCACCTGAAAAGTACATGCAGGTGTACTGCAGATGTAGGAGATTGATGGCTTTGTTGATGACCAAGTGCATTACGGACATGCAAGCAACACTAAGTCACTCATATGTTCTACCTTCTCATGTCAAAAAGTTCTATTCTTACACCAAACATACCTTGTAAACAGAAACTTTGTGCATGTGTACGTGCATGCACGCATGCCAATATGGTTGTGCGTGCATGCAGTCTCTCCAAGTGACACACTGTTGAAACATTCACAGCTGGTTTCAACTTATTCCAAATTTCCTATTTGGGAAATGGGAGCTTGAAGAGGGCAGTGTTGAAGAATGTATGTGAAGCATGTTTAATCCCTTTGAACACAATTAAACAAGCCAAGCTGATTGACAATGTAAGCAGACTGAAGGATGCCGATTGCCGTTGTTTTATTAGTAAGTCGCCAAGTCACGTCATCGTAAAAAAATTCTCTTCGAATTGTGCAGTCTTTAACAGCATGACCAAAAATGGTTGGACAAAAACCCTTGGTACAGCTTTTGTGAAGGGCACAATGCAATGGATGTGAGAATGCAGAACAAATTTTAGGACCCATATTTTAGCCCACATGCTTCATCTCCTTGCTAACCCAACTCCCAGTGCAGAGATGCTGTCATGAATACGCAGTAGGGCCTTTGACATGGAACTGTCAAAGGAGTTACGGGGAGCCGATAGTTGTAGAACACACTGCTTACGAGAGACAGTGCTGAGTTAGACATCGTGGACCTCAGTTGTGCCATTGCATCCAGAAATTCTTCCGCTGCTTCGTTGCTCTTGAAACGTAGGGCAAGCAGCTATCGTCTAAGAAGCTTGTTACTGACCATTCAGCAGTGCAATCACTTGTCTTGTTGAATTGAAGCTCAGGTGAGAGCTAGAGGTTGCAAAGCCTGCTCGTGACAAGAAAGTGGCTCAGCAAAACAAATTACATTAAGCAACAACACAAGGTGCAGCAGTAAGGCCTGTTTTAGCAGCAGTCAACCACTTTTATTACATACTGAGCCTCAGTGATTGAGTTATGCGCACATGCCAAGCAATTACACTTTCACTGCATCGAAAAATTTGCTAGACGACATCAAATGCAAAAAGGCACACAAGCTTTTCCTTCCACCAGCTAGGTCCTGCATATATGTCCGTTCATCTCAAACTCTAATCACGATCATCATTAGCAGCCTAACTATGCCCAATGCAGGACAAAGGCCTCTCCTAATCTCTCCTATTAACCCTGTCTGCTACCAGCTGTGGCCACCGTATTCCTGCAAACTTCCTAATCTCATCCGTCCATCTAACTTTCTACCACCCCCTTGCTACGCCTTCGCTTGGAATCCAGTCTGTTACTCTTAATGACTGCCACTTATCTTGCCTTCTCATTATATGCGCTGCCCATGCCATTTCTTCATTCCCATTTCAATTATAATGTCATTAACTTGCTTTTCTTTCCTGAACCACTCTGGTCTTTTTCCATCCCTTAACGTTACAGCTTTCATTCTCCTTTCTACTGCTTTCCGGGTCGTCCTCAATATAAGTTCAACCCTTTTAGTCAGGTTTTTTGTGTCTACCTCATAGGGAAGTACCGATAAGATGTTGCTGTTATATACTCCCTTCTTGAGGGATACTGGTAAACTGCAATTCGAGATCTGCATGGCATCTGTCTATGAACCAAGTGTGCACCATGCGCACATTTTATCGCTACAACAGTAATGATTGTCAGAATAATGCCATTGAGCAAGCAGTCAAAGAATGAACTACACATTTCAAAGCAGTTAAGACTAATAAACTGTGGAAAAGAAACTGCCAAACAAGATTCAGTATCAGCCTGTCATCTGTCTGTTTCATGTGCAGCACATGAAATGGGCCTTTGCAGTCTTTTCTAACCCTCTGCAGCCATCAAGTTTTTACTACTTTGTGGTCATAGTGACCACAAATTATTTTGATAACTTCAGACATTCAAAGAAGACCCACTGTTGTGGACTAACAATAATTAAACTTTTATTTGTCCTAAGTGCCCCGAGTCTGTTGGTCCTTTAATGATAATTTGACTATGTATGGGATACTCAGAGCATCCTTGCGAGATGAAGCTAGCATGTTTCCATGTCTAGCAGCAGAATACCATCTCTTTTATGCTACCTTTAGCTCTGGTGGAGTCATCAGGCAGACTCGCGATGCCAGCTGACAGAAAAAATTATTCTCCTCATGAAAATTACTTACACTAGCACAGAACTCAGGCAAGTAGATTTCATGAAATACAAGTGGCGGAAACATCACAACTGGCCATAGCACTAGACCTAACTGGTTTACTTTGCGCTTCTGTCTATCAAAAGAAAGCCAAAAGCAAAACTCTCAAAAATGTACTCCAAAAAAGCCCTCCAGGGATGGTGCTACAGCTGAACCCCACTGTAATAAAACCCACAATGATGCACAAATTTTTCTTTATTACAAAAAAGGGACAGACACATTACTGGTTCTTTTATAGCTTCAGCACTTCTCTTGGAACACTAGAATAATGTTTTTTTAGCGAGAGGCGCCATACTGTTGTGAAATGGGACGCAGCACAATGTGTACGTGGTATGGGCAGACATCTAGTAGCAACAGGATAATGTGGTGTGTCATTCTCGTTGGCATTGTATATACTATTACGGTTTGGTTGCAGAGACCGGGTGGCACTTTTTTAAAGTATTTCCTTTCCTGGGAAAGCCAACTACAAGCCAAAGAATGCTTGTATTCCTTAGAATAAAAACTGGCTATTTAATTCACATCAACGCCAAGATTTTAACACAGCACTTTTTCCTGATGATATGAGGTGAATGTAGAGTGAAACAAAAGCCTTTCTGGATGCTTCAGTCTTCTATTAAGCTCAGGTGTTGAGAAAACTTATGAACCACTACTTCAAAAACCTTCATTACAGCGGGATTTTGTGATGAAGATGTTCTGCTGTTAAGGAAGGTCAAATGAATCTAACCTTGTAAATGCTCACAGAAGGCATGAAAATGAATATCTGACTATCTCAGAATTTCATTCTTGCAGGAGAGAAAGCGAATGATCATTCTTGCTACAAAGCATTAAGCAGCAAGCATTGAGGATATCCTGCGCAAATGTCACCAAACCAAATGGTCCGCTGGCTAGTCTGTAGCTTAAAATGCCAGCCACATTGGGGGAGTGAGGTATGTATAATGGGAGAGCGGATTGAATAGCAGTGGAGCAGGAGCAAATGGAATGTTCCAAATTAGTAGAGGATTTGGGGTAGTGGGGCATGCAGAGGAGGAACAGAGATGGAACAGGCAGGGGTGAGGAGTGTATTGAGATGGATGAGCCAAAGAATGTGTAGCTGCTAATGGGTAGCAAAAGGTTTGTCAGGAACAGGAAGACTATGAAGAGATTCTCTGATGTCCTCTATACTAGTGATTATTGAGAGAATCTCAAGGGTAGCGGTAGGAGGGGGACTAAGGGTGTAAGCCATGATCTGGCCATTACGTGCAACAAAGTAAACGGTAGCTCTGACCTCGCTCATGAAGTTCCTGTGTAGATAGATGGTCAAATCAAAGAAATGAGTTTGGTGGGTAGTGCAAGCAGTGCATCTACCTGGATTGGTATCAGCTCAACATGTTTTGGAATAGATGTGATGCTGAGGTCACCCAGGAGTGGGGAAAGAGGGTAATGATAGGGTCGATAAAATTGGGAACAGCTTGTTAAAGGAATCAGTGTCCTTGTTTGGTGCTGATTTGGATGCTGTTGTTGGAGGTATCCCAGGGGTAAAAAGAGCCCTGTGTGTTATAGTGCTCACTGAACGTGTGTATGGGAACACTGAGGGCAGTCTTGTACAAGGTATGAAGTGCAACCTCAGTCTAGTGTCTTTGATGATGGGTGAAAGTAAGGTACAGAACTGTTTCACAACCATTGAATGCAAATGTATATGCCGGGCAAGAAAAGCAGAGATGGAACTTTGGACGCTGAATATGCATAAAAGAATGTGGTGGGCACTGCCCGATTTAAAGATGGAATGGCCATTCTCTGGTGTAGAGTGGGACACAACTCATGACTGGAAAAGGTAAAAAACTGTTCCTTTTTAATGAAAAGCTCACTCTGAAAAAAAGTGAGCACTCCAGTAGAAAGCTACATGAAACTCGCAGGCTCCTGGCCTATCACCAGCCTGGTCTGCTGAGTGAGTCGGTTGTGGATAAGCTTGATGTCATGCAAGCCACTCCCCTTCCATTCACATTGAACAACCCACTGAACAACCTGGCTTGATTCCTGTACAAAACTGCCTCCTCCTCACCTGTCTGTATCCCATCCTATGACAGCCAGAAAAAAATGAGACACGTTGTCTTAGCCAACAATGAGATATGCTGCTCTGCTTACATAAATATCCAGTAATTCATGCAAATATGAGGTGCGATATAAAACTGAGACGGCATCTGCCCTGTTTTTAATCTTCTCTTTCTCTTGTCTCAGTCAACAATGCTTAACGCAACTTAATGTACTATGCTGCAAAGTGTAGGTTCTTCATACCACAAAGGCTCATTTTAGTATCAGCAAAGTAATTTTACTATCAGCCACAGTAAACACGGCATTTGATCCAATACATGCTTTGCATCCCTTGAGCAACAGTCATACAATTATTTTCTGAAACTGTGTTTCATGCTGGGCCAAGCTTTTAAAGAATGCATCACTGTCTGTAATGCCCAATGTGCTGGTAATGTGATTTTTAATTCACTTCAAATTGGATAATTCTTTTTCACTCTAAGTACTTCACTACAGGAGAAAAAGTCATAATAAGTGCTGCAATAATGGTCTTCCACATTACTGGCAACTTTGAAAGGAAGTGAAATGGTCTTATTTTTACATGAATTTCGAAAGCTTTCTTCATTGAAGAAAGCAGGGGGCCAATTTCCCATGGATAATTTCTCACAAAGTGGAGGGCAGTAAAACTACTTGCTCCCTGCCCTTAATCCACCCATGGGCATGTCATGTGCACTCTTCCAGCATCAGCCCAGCTGCACACTGTCAGATTTTGATATCAACCTTGATTCAAGGAATTTCACTCTTGTGAAGTTCCATGACCGTCTTACCCAGAAAATACAGGGTGCACAGCACACACAAAACACAAGAACATTTTTTTGCTAGAAACTCTTTCTATTATGTCACGGTTTTCTGTCTACCACAATATTTATTATGCCACACAATGGAAAATTTGTCAGCAGTTCTGTTTCAAGTCTTCTTGGTTCTCTTTTGTCACATTTTGTTGCATTTTTCAAAAGACTGACAACCAACTAGCTTGCTTCATTGTAAAGCATCTTGATGAACTTTTGTTCTAGCCATGGATGAAACATTTGGAATACTCCAGAGCCTAGCTCTCACTTTCGGTTTCATGCTGTACAAGAAAAAAGCGCCACAAGAAATGCCATTATATTTCATTTTCACAAGACAAAATCATAAGAAAAGTATGTGGCCTAGAGTTTTTAATCCATTCTGTGTGCAAAATCATGTGGCACTTACTTTTGGAGGCAAGGATACCACACACTGAATGTAGTGTTCAACACTGTGTGGCTCTGCAAACCCAGACTGTAATCACAGAAGAAAAGCACAGTCAGGAAATGAAGGCCTGTTGTTATATTGATATGATTTAACCAAGTTTATGGTCTCCTCTGAGACCTCTGCATTTATAGTGTAGTCGCCCATATTTTACAATAATTTCTTAGAAACAATGAGAACGATAAAAAATTGGGAAAATTCAAATTCTCAAGGTTTTTTGCCCTGTCTGTACGCTAGAGACACTCCAGCAAGTCCATGAAAGAACAACGCAGATAAAAGCTACAAAGCAGCAAGCCTCATCAATGTCATGTCATGCTTATGATACAACTATTCTAGCCAGAGTATTAACTTTACTTGGAATTCAGAAATCCTTTACAGACAGATTTCATGGTACTTTTTTGACCTCTCGTATGCAGTCACCACCTACGTCCTCTCGCATTCACTCACAGCTATTTTCGTTCACTCACAACCACTTGAGAAGCTACAGAAATTAGATATATGCAGTGCAGCAGCAGTTTCTTATAATTTCCACTCAAGGAAAAGAAAGCATTGACTGATGTCATAAGCCTATATTCTGTAGCAGGAGTTTCTTATAATTTCCACTCAAGGAAAAGAAAGCATTGACTGATGTCATAAGCCTATATTCTGTAGCAAGGCTCTCTGGCGGGCTAGTTGATGAAAATTGTTCATTTTCAAAAATTGCATGAAAATACGAGGATGGAAGGGCAAGAAAGGACATTCACACAGCGCCTTTCCGTCCTCGTATTTTTGTGCAAGTTTTAATGCGATGGCATTACAGTTGTCGTCAAACCAAAACCCTGCCGATATCCAAGAAGTTCGCTGATTAGTCAAGCAAGGCCACGTGACCTTCTGACATCATCACAACCTGCCCTGTTGGGCCACCCTGATTGGTTGAGAGAAATCACATGACATAGTGACATAACCAAAATATGCCCATCATAGTAGCTAACATGGCCACTGTGACAGGTGGCTATTAAATTACTGATTGATTGGATAGGTCACGTGACCCTGTGACATCGTCACCACTTGCCCACTGGTTTGTGAATAACCTATTTTCTATACAGCAACCTAGATAGAGAATCAAAAGCAAAAATGAGAAAAAATTATATGTGGAAATGTCAGCACCGCCACAGAATAGCAGATACCTGCTACTGCAGTTAGCAGTCTGAATATGGTGATTGATGGATAGGCAGTTGCAAAGAAATCGACACAAACACACACAGAAGTTGCAACAGAAGCTGCAACAAATATAAGACCCAATTATATCGCATCCCACTCTTAAGGTTACTTTAGTGTCCCCATAGTTTTTATGAAAATGAGTCGTATTCAATACTTGTATTATGTCTTATGCCACACATCACATAGAAGAATTTTAAACATCATACCGACAGAATTGAACTTGATCCAGATGAACTTTTGCTAATGGAAGCGAATGGTACCTCCTTTGTAGGGGCAACACAGGCTGGCATAGGCACACGGAGCTGATGCGCACTGGCTGCTGACCATTAAGCACCAATGGGTGTGACCGCAGAAGCAAAATTATTAAATGTTAGTGCAGCCTGCATCATTCCAGGTCCTTGCACAGTTGGTGAAGGATGCACATAAGCTGCTGGCATCTGGAAGGCATGTGAGGAACTGGGTGGCATGACAGTTGCAACAGCAGTGACAGAAATGGCTGGTGCCTGAGGTGCTCCGTGCTGCATCACAGGCGGCTGAGATGGTGGCTGAAGGTGGCTGAAGGCTGATGTTTGACGACCATCCAAATTTGAAACTTGGGAGTAACCATTAATGGCAGTAGGATCAAGCAAAGCTGATTGACTGACACCAAATGAAAATGGAGGACAGGGTTGTGAATGCAGAAAAAAAAAGTCGAGTAAATGGACAAGTGAGTGACGATACTGCGAAAGCCTCAGAAAAGCCCTCCTCGCTCAATATCTACAGTAAAGCTTGAGAATTCAGCACTTCAGTGTTGCTGCAGTAACAGTGGGGCATTGAAGTTAAGTGCCCTGCTGTTGAAGATAGAATCTAAATGCATGCTTCGAGGTTCATTGCTATATCCAGGCCTGTAATGTATGCAGTCTCAATGGAAATTTCTGCAGCAGCTAGCAAGCAAAGAACAGCCTTTTAACCATCAAGAAACCACCAATGACACAATTTTTAAGGTTTTTGCATCAATGCAGCACATGGAATGGGCTAAAAAAAAACATTCTTTCCTAAAAATGTTAGTCACTTTTGGACCAACTTACAAATTGTCTTATATTTATTTAGTATATATATCTTGTCCCCCTGTCTGAATTTTTGTGTTTATCATGTTGGCATTGCAGTGCACAGTACACAACTCAAGTTATCTCTTAACTGTTGACAAAGAGAATGCCAACCGCTGGGCTAAAGGCACTTTGAAAATGAAGCATGGACCAGAAAGGCTTTATCAGAAAGTGGACAAAATGATGCCCTCACCTGTCCTTGAGGTGCCACTCCTGCTGCAGCTGGTTGTGGTGAATGGAACGGCTGAAATGTGGACATAGAGCTGGGGGCTCACCATGAAATGGGGTTAAGGCACATGGGCATTGGCAGGGCTATGACCACATGTTGGTTGGGAAGATGGTGAGGCTAGAGTGCAAGGTGGTAAGCCCGCTGCTACCCTTGGGGCCATTGAGTCAGCAGCTGCAGCCTCTTGACTGGAGCAGCCAGAGTGTGAATTGTAACCACCTTCATGACTGCTGGAAGATCCATTCAAATGCCCAGAGTTCTCCTGTTGTGAATGGGTGGCAGATGTGGCAGCAACGGAAGGTTCTGAAGCTATCTCTTCTCCATTCAACTGCTTAGAGTTCTCCTGCTGGTACTGTGAATTGGATGCAGATGTGGCAGCAACAGAAGGCTCTAAAGCTATCTTGTCAATTCTTTTCTGTGGGAAGAAACCACACAAATATGCTGAATAATGTTAAACAGCTTATTGTCCACACATTGAGCATAAGGTGAAGAAAACAATCGGAAGAGAAAAGAAAATACCAGAGAGCAAGGACTGCAGTCTTCAAGAAATAAACTGAGCAAACATAACATGAGCGAGCGTTTTGAGCATGCTCATGTACAGTAATATGCGCCTGCAAGCTTTTTAGAAAATAAAGGATATATTTATATGCAGCATGCTTATCACATGGAGGAAAGTAGTAATGGTCTGCAATTGTTGCCGCAGTCCTAGTGATTCACTAAATTAACCATGACCATGTTCTTGAGGTCGTAGAGTACACGAGTCTCCTAGTTGCAACGAGCGTGTGTAATCATGTGCTAACTGGGCACACACTGCATGAAGGGCTGCACAGGGAGGGAACTTCTGCTGCTCCGCTCTACTCCTCTCTTCTTGCCTCTGATGCTGCTACAAAGGTGCCTCCTCTTTTCTCCCTTTTTTCTTTGTTATCAGAGCAGCTCCTCTACCCAGCTTGGTGGAAGCACGTCTCGCTCAATGCTGCCTAGCCTTCCAGCACGAAGAGCGCACCCACACATATTAGATTGGCTACTGAGACTGCTGCCATCGCCTATGGCTGTCTACCATGAGTGACTGACTGCCGCTGCGAGTGCAGCGGCACACAAGGTGAGCTGACCTTTTTCTGTCTCTTCTCCCCATGTACACAGTTCTATGCATGCTCATGTACATGGAAAACCCTGATGTACATGGAATGTTCTGCCACAGCAAATATGCTTGCTGTCCACCGCAATTCACTCTATAGCACTTGAGTACAGAATTCATACATGTCTCTTCTCTCTACCCTGAACCACCTGTGGTCAACTAGATGGGTGCTTCCTTCTGACGGCTACGTCCAGCAATGTGCAGTCATGGATGTGCTATTAGGCGACTGCCAATGCTAGTCCCACTGGGTATTTGAAGAACCAACTGCATAGTCTTCATGCTCTGAAATGCCTTGTCCATGCCTGGACAGTCAGCATTCCTTGTAGATGCCTACATGGTTCAACGCATCCTTAGTGCGCTGCACATTCTTTACCATGTCAATGTTATGCTGGACGCACACTCATCTGAGTGCTGAAGTTTGATTCGTTTCACCTTGACACCACTGGAAACCGCCAGCAGTAGCTACCACTGCTATTGGCGAATGCCGCACTGCTGCAAGGGATATAGGAACTAGAAATTCCATCACGTCTAGTGTGTTTGCTGAGGCACGCAGATAAGAGTCATTCCTATCACGTTTCCAGTTTATCTCTGCAAAATATTTGCGCAGCACAATGCTACAGAATTAATTTTTCTAGCTCCCCCTGTGCCTCATTTTGTGATGCTATGAACACACATGCCACTTAATGCTCACAATGAAGAGCTAACGTAATGTTATGAAATATGCACGTATCTGAGCAATGTGCATAGCCTGCATGCAATGCAAATTGTATGGCATCACGCTGGAAGAGAAAGCATTCAAAAGAAGCAGAGAGAGATAGAAAGTAATTTAATGAAAGGAAAGGTGGAGGGATCGGCCACCACCAGCAAAATTTTCACACTTGATTTAGATTGTCCTTATGTCTGTGTTAAGCACATTGAAGGAATGAATTCTCATCCTCCTAATAGAAAAAATATTGTTGCCCTTGTCCTTTTCCCAAAAACAAAAAGTAGGCAACACTTGTTCATTTATCTCTCCATTAAAAGTGAACCTTATCAGCACAGAGTTCTGCAGATGCAATTTCAGCTCAGTTCAGCAAGTATGCTCAACACGCTTGCGCAGTTCGACATTCAACAACATAATGTTTGGAACACTTCCCACTCAACCACTGTTCCCTAGCACTAGATAGCATATAATGCAAGGCATGGAAAGGCAAGACAGGGCAGGGCGGGGCAGGGCAGGGAGGGCAAGAATGCAAAGTAGGGAACATGGAGTTCAGGCATCAGGTTAACATCATCAGCCTCTCCAGCATTCACTGCACCTCTGGCATCTACTAAATAACAATGTGTTTGCAGCCTCTCCAGCATTCACTGCACCTCTGGCATCTACTAAATAGCAATGTGTTTGCAGCAAGTGCTATTTAAACTGCCTAAGAACAGGGGCTGAGTTAGTATTGCTTCCTCAAAGCAGTAATGCAAAGGGCACTCTCTATCTTTTTACATGTCTTTAGGAGTGGTAAATGCTCTCAAGCAGTAACAGTGGTGCTATAATTGTAACATGCATGCAGCAGCACTGTACCCCCTGTTGCAAATGATATCATGCTACTAAGCTAGGTAGGTGTAGATCAGTGCTACTCACTGGTTCTGAGACTGGAATTGGTGAGTACAGATGAAGCTTTTGGGCTAGAGATGGAGAGATGGCAAATTAATGTCACCATTTCACATGAAATCTGTGCACTGTCAGAGAGGTCAAAGGTGCACCGACCTGAAAACTTGTGCAGTACAGAGCAAATGAAATTGTGCCTCCAAACAATGGAAGCATTAGTGTAGCTGGAAATATTTCAGGAAGCAGGTGCTGAGACACAACCATTCCTTGGGAAAAAGAGATAGGATGATGGGAAAACTGTGCTCTTTGAGAGCACTTTAGTGTGCTTAGCCTAACTCAATTTTGATGTTATCAGCATGATCGGCAAAGACGAACAATAATATTATTATATTTCAGGAAAGTTATTTATCTCTCGGTTCAAAGAAAAACAGAGAGGTGAAATGAAGGTGAAAGTTTGCCGTATACACATGGTCTGATAGCCTTTAGGGTGAGGTATACCTCTGCATAGAGTTTTAGAATGGAAGCCCCAAGCCTTCGGGATCCTAAGAAGTTAGGGGCATCGAAATACGCATCTTGGCACACCTTGCGTCTTGGGAACAGCATGAGTAGTGAATGCTATTTTTCCAAAATAGTGTATGCCCCAAGCATCCCTGTGTCGCAGCAATATGGCAGTGTCCGACTAAATGAGGGCCATTCACCACAGCACCAATTCGTCGTTGCCACTACACTGTGGCTCACATTCACAGCAAACAAAAGATGCAGAAAGCTTTTGCTTTGTCTGAAGATGTCCGCACCACAAAATTTAGTGATAAAATGCGCCAAATTTTCAAACTGCTTCTAGATTTACAGAGCTGCTAGTCTTAGCAAGTCCGCATCACTTGGTTGCTGTGAAGACAAGACATCGGAAACCATGGGAGGTTCAAAAAGGTCAACGATTTTGGCCCAACAAGGGGTCACAAAAAATTAACATTCCGTTAAAGCATTATTTATTTAATTTATTTAGTTATTTTTATTCATTCAGACTAAACAAAACAAAATAACTATATTTCCGAGAGTTGCCATTGCACGTTTTGGCTGAGATGGCGCTGCACGTGGCAAACAATTGAAAAAAAAAAAATTTAAGAGGGCACTTAAGTCTGCTTACATGCTGTGAAGGCGAACGCATTAGTGTGTCATCATGAGCATTCGACCTCGATGCGATACGAGTTGCACACTGAGAAATGAAACGAAGACGCGCCTCCAAACCCTGATTCCACAAATGCTGAATCCACAAAGGTCTGAGTGAAACACTCAGTTCGAATACCTATCGCAAGCTAGCCCCCATCCTGACTAAGAGACGTATGTTATATGCAACAAGAAATCGTATAACATAGCCCGCAGTGGTGCTCGACGAATAGTTGCATAACAATTTCCAGACGAAAATTGGTTCTTTAAGAAAGGAAATGCAGCAGTAACTGTTTCATACCTCCGTGGAACAGCAACCCTCACCTTAAGGGAAGTAGAGTAAGAGAAGGCATTCAACTGAAGGTTTATATGCCATCTGCTCGAATCCCTGTCACAAGCTAGCCTCCAACTCGACTAGCACATGTAAGTGTTATGCAACGAGAAATGGTATGACACCACCCGGAACACTGTATAACAAACGGTCGCTCACAATTTTGGTACGAATGTAGTCGGGAAGACTGGCACCACATTGAGGTCAGCCAGTTTGGGGTATATATAGACAAATGCACATTTGTGTGATTATCTAAAATGGTAGTGCTCGGTTTGCTATGTGCATCCTATGGCCGCTTGAGGACGGCACCCATTTTTCTTGCCATGGCTGGGATTTTCCGTACCATCTGCGAGTACACACACTAACGCATGCCGCCGGCTTTTCTCATAATGGGACTAGTAATGCTGTCACATTAAAAACAAAAATCAATAGCATTCTTTGCACGTCGCGCTTGTTTAGTGCTTCAAAATAACCAGATACATGAAACAAAAACATTCTATGTGTTTATTTTCACTTTTTAGAATTTCTGTTTTTGGCCATAATTGCGCTGAAATCAGTGAATCCAAACCTAGCATTGCTGTGTACAGAGAATCCCTATTCTAAATGTCACTGGTGTGCGTGGCCACAGTGTTGGGGCTTTGGGGCCCCGCCAGCATTGGTTTCACCTATTCTAAATCTTTTTTATTGCCTCAGCTGAAAAACTAGTGTATAGTACAGATATAATGTGACTCGAGTGTAATGAACTGTCCAGTTAAAAAAGCAACTCTTAAGTATTTTCATGCAGCCATCATGATGCAGCATATGTCACGCATTTATCTAAAACTAAATTTATCTAAAAATAAAGAAGAAATAAAAAAATATTCTGGCCAAAAGTTGTTCCATTACAGCCTTGCGTTTCATGACCTGGCCCAAGACAGCACGGTGGTTGTCACTTTGCTCCCTCAGGACAGAGTGGTTGGTAGCCTGCATGTGATGCAGCTGGCTCATCACGCCCTGGTACATTGACAGTGTATGCAGCTGCAGCTCTAAAAACTCATTTTCACC
This sequence comes from Amblyomma americanum, assembly GCF_052857255.1. NCBI lineage: Eukaryota > Metazoa > Arthropoda > Arachnida > Ixodida > Ixodidae > Amblyomma > Amblyomma americanum. Next base: position 164,412,393 of record NC_135499.1, on the reverse strand, counting down.
AGCCGAGGCTTCCACAGCTGCAGCTGTCGTTGGTTGTCCTGGTGGAGACTGCATGGTGTCCTGCAGGCAGGAGGTTATACTTCAATTGGCTGCTCTCTTTCATGCTTGTAGTTTCTTCTACTCATGCCTTTACTTCATGTTGCATATCTGAGCATTGCTGCATTGCCCCAATGAGTCCCTGCTTGAAAGCCCAATTGCAGCTCGTTTTATTGCTGCCTGCACTCATTCACTATTGATTCTGTGCTGCTAGCTTACCATTTCCCAACAGCACACGCGAGCAGTGATCTCACACTGTCTCCCCTCAAGAAGCATGTCACTCTTGCTATACATTTTCAAACTCATTTTCAGCTCACTAACATATGACTGACACCAGCAAGATACTCGCATTAAATTGATTGATATGGCCACTTGACTGAATGATCAAAGTGGCGCATGTCAACACTCAGAGTTCTCCTGTTTATAGCTGCACTGTTGTGCTATGTAATGCAGCAGAGCTTGGAACGCTCACTGTGACCTCATTTTTCTTTTAAAAAGGACACCATTTCTGGCACAACACATATCACACGGGCTTCACAGTAATTCCAGAAAACATGTTGTTGCATATACAACTCGCATCTGGAAGCGAAAAGGGAGCATGGAATGCAGAAATGATACATCAGTGCCATGCAACTTACCTTGGCGAAATGTAACCTTGCTATAAGAGCAAAGGCAGGAAGAAAAAAAACTGATGGTTGATTTGCGCAGTGAGGCCAAATGCAAATTAGGTGCGGTAGCATTTAGGTTCTCACTTCGGTTCTAGTGTTAGAATCCACTGTTCACGGATGGAGGTTGCTCGGATAGCGATAATGGATTAATGCCCATATATGCGGAACTGGTCATTTTCCACTGTACTTTCTAAGATCCCTGGGAGCCCGTGTACCGGTCCTGATGCATTGGTGCAGTGATGCGGCAGTTAAATGATGCACCACTCAAGTGTTGCCTACTGCCACCGATGGTGCGTGGCAGCGCACGCATGGCATGCATGCACATACAGACACCCACACACACCTGAACAAAACAAGCTCAGACATGCCATCAAAAAAGAGGAATTTAGAATAAACTATTTACACCATAGTCATTCCACTGCTGACGCTTCCAAATATCAGTTCTGTAACAAGGAAACATTGAGCATATGCAACATCTCAAGACTTTCCCCTAAAAAACAAGTGTAGACTAGACAACATATGTGGATTTTTGCATCACCCTGGATATGCACACTATAAGCTATGAGACACAGTGGTGACAGTCTTCAAACTACTTCTGAGAACAACACATACTTTATCATGTGTGGAAATCTAAGCACATAGGCATTAAAAGTGGCTGCTGCAGGCCATTCCATGCAGTCACCCATGAAGAAGGGATTGAAGCAGTCTTGAAACATGAATCTCTTGAAGAGTATGGCTAGCATCACTCATTCATATTTTGTTTTACCTAGCCAGGCACATCTGTACTGAAAATGTTTATCTCCGTAGATGTTCCTGTATTCTGTTGCTATAAAAAAGGCAGCTGCTGTGGCCTGACTCAGAACTTCAAAGTAAGGACTTATGGACACAGCTAAGGCAATAATAAGAGGAGTGAAGTACAGAAGCACATCAGTCTGCAGATGCAATGAAGTTTTCCACTGGTTTGATTGATGATGTGAAAAACTGGCACTGCTATTAATAGGTTGCAACATGGTAGATTGCAGATATTGCACCTTTAATGACAACAAAACAAACTGAGCGATGATGGAGCGATGATATACAACCAGTGGAAGAATGAACTACCACCTGAATCAAACTTTCTGGAGATAATGTGCTATGAAAGCTTTTTCTATTACTATCAGTCTAAAAGAAAGTACCACATCATGAAAGCACATAACTAGTACACCTCTAAATAAGCTAAAAGAGAAGCAAACTTCTGGAAAGATTGTGCACTTGTCTATCATGATAAGCCTGGAATATTTTTCAGCTAAACTGTTCAATAGAAGTTAACTCTAATGAGAGCCTATTATGTGCAGGTTCTAAAAGGCCTACTCAAGAGGACAATTTCATTGAAATGTGATCACAGTATGCACATACTGGCTGGCAATGCTCTAGAGCACCATGCTTTCACCATTGAAGAGGCTGCTAAAGAACTAAGAGTTGGGATCATAGCTCATCCACCCTACTTGAACGGCGTACTCCCACACTCCTTGCAGATTCCACCCATTCCCTTTACGCAAAAAACACCTTCACAAATGCCCCTTTTTTCACATTTAGAACTAAAGATTGCTGTGATAGGGGTATGCCCAACAAGCTTTCAGACAAGCCTTTTGAAACTATTTCAGAAATGGAATGAGTCAGTGAATAAACTTTATTGAAAATCAGTTATTGAGCAGGCCTAATGTGGGGCTTATCTATGGTTGGGGCCCCTATTTCAGGGTTCCGTTGGCTTCCGCAAACCTGTTGGCTCTTCTGACCAGGAGGGCCTGGTCCTCTGGGTCTCAGCTGTCCAGCAGTGCCTGCCACTAATCTCTGTTTGGATTGGTTATGTGAGGTTCTATGTTGTGCGATGTACACTCCCCATGTTATATGGTACTGGGTCGGCGTTGACCCGCAACATGGGCTTATGTCTCTTGTCGGGAGGCGCCCCGCGTTTCCTTTAGTTTTGCTTTCCCGTTATACACGCTGCAGCAACAGCATCGCCTCAAGATAGGGGCGCATTCCCTGGTTAGTTACCATAACTAACAAGGGAGGACACCACAGAGAGACTGCGCACGCGCGGGACACAGCCCACAGTATCACGCTCTTCGACTGAGATCGTCTGTGCAAGCATACATGTCGCTCGTGGCTCCGCTCTTTGCCAGCAGGGCGAGGAAGTGGCAAGGAGACTTGCTCCCGTATCTCGTCTCGTCCGGCGTCTTGTTGCTAGCTGGAGTTGTTGTTGTAGCAATAAATGCCTGTTTGTGTCAGCCAGTGTGTCGTTCCTTTCTTTCTTCAGAGCAAGGCCCACTGTGGTCAGCGTGCGCTCAGTAGCGTACACGGCCACGGGGTGGAGTCCGGGTGGTTTTGAACAGTGTCAGCTGCGTTTAAGCGGGGACTATTATCTCCCCTATTATCTCCCTATTATCTCCCCTATTAAAACCTCACACTCTTAAAGCTGTGGGGTGTATCTTGTGTAGCTACGAAGGTGCCTGCTTGTAGCATACGCAGATCAGTGGCCTCTTCAGTCATTAGTTTCCTGTGGGGTGGTGGTTAGATCGTACGATTCACTCTATATTGGTTTAATATCGTGCAGTAGTCGGAATCGATGGGCGTTGGTCCTCTGCCCCAAATGTGTTGAGGGCCCAATAGTTTGTGTATCCTCAGGCCGCTCTATCCACATGTAGAATTCCCTGTAATCCCTTTGTGTCCCGGTACACAAGTTATTGTTTGGGTAAATTCTGTTTGGCCTTCTCTGAGTTTGATCAGAATGTGCTGTGTGTTCTTGCCAATCCTCCTGCTTTGAAAATTCCTGCATGCTGTTCGGGAATCTCTTAAGACTTCCAGCGGTTCCCTTGATTTTCTTCTCTCTTGGATAGCAAGTGCGATGGCGACTTCCTCCACTTCCGTGATGGAGCTGGGAAAGCTGGAAACCGCAACCATCCACCCTCCGAAGAAGGGAACCCCCCTCAGGGAGCAGTAACCTTCCCACCCCTTCAATACCGAAATGATTGACCTGATCAGAAAACTCTAACATGTCAATGTTCTCAGCTCCTAATAAAATGGGTAAGGTGGGAGCAGCTGTTCAAAGAAAGACGGATTAGGTAAGAAGAGCGGATGTAAAATAACCCATGAAAACAAGTTCGTTCCCTGTAAGATTGCGGTTGTGTATCAAATTCCTTTGTCCTGTGGCCATACGTATATGGGACAGACACGCCGATGCATCAATATAAGGCTGTTGGAGCACCTAAATTCCTTGTAAAAAAAGTCTACAAACCTGGCAAAGCATTTTTTTGAGTACCAGTGCACTCCGTTTTTTGTTGACACTGAAAGCTTGTTTGTACACCACGATTGCACAACTAGAGAAATGGCAGAAGCTTTTCATATTTTAAGGAAATCAATTCGACGTGTTAGGCAGCCTTCCGTAGCCTTGTCATCTAAGGAAATGGGCTTGTTAACCAGGGGCGAACTACGGAATAATCACACGTGCATCCACGGAACAATTTTTAGATTTGACATGTGCATATCCCTGTATTTGTTTGACCATGCACATGCGTGCAAGCTTGATGTTTTGCTTGAAAAGCAAGCATGATCTTCCTATTAAATCCAGTTGAAAGTCAGCGCAGTGCATGTCCTTTTCTTCTCCTGTGACTGTACCCCTGTTTTATGAGTAACAATTCAGCAGTTACCTTCGCCTTAGTATCAAAATTTCCACAGACTGAGGTTCTCAACCTTCTCATAAAATGCACCCTTGTAAGCAGTGCACACTGTCTTGTCATTTTTTTGCTGTTTGTGATTGCAGCTGCAGTAGGACAGATGACTCAAGGAAGCGTGGTGAAGACTGAAGATGTCATCAAGTCATGGCTGAGACATGCTCCTGAAAGAAGTGGCAAGAAAAATCTTGAGGCGCCCCTGAGACCTGAAATTCCTGGTATGTATTTCACACTAGTGCTATCATTGAAGGCCCCAAGAGTCTTGTTATTGCAAAATTGCTGGCAGAGCACTACTATTTTTTTCCGTTTTAGCCCATCTTTACGAATATTATTCAAATGCCTATTGGCAGAGTTAAGTTTGTAAATGTTGCCTTGAACACCTAATATCCGAAGCATGTCACAGGTAGCTACAAAAGCTGTGTCGAACAGCCAGAAATAACTGACTGTACTGTAGCTGGATGTTTAGTATTGACAAGAACATTGCTTCTCATGGCTGGTTCAATTCTGCAGCTAGTTTGCTACGGTCTTTCAGAAGTACAAGCATTGATGTGGCCTCAGTAGTACTGCAGCCTGCAATGAACGCACCTCATTAACATTTTCAAAACATGAAACCGTCACGATGACTCAGTGGTTATGGCACTCAGCTGCTGATCTGAAAGATGCGGGTTCGATTCCGGCCGCGGCGGTTGAATTTCGATTGAGGCGAAATTCTAGAGGCCCGTGTACTGTGTGATGTCAGTGCACGTTAAAGAACCCCAGGTGGTCAAAATTTCCGGAGCCCTTCATTACGGCGTCTCTCATAGTCTGAGTCACTTTGGGATGTTAAATCCCCATAAGCCAAGTCAGAACACTAACTGTTATACCCTCACTTGCAGCCATTAATTTACACTGTCAGGTTTTAAGACAGCTACCTCACCAGATAATCTGCTTGTTGATGCCGTTCTTGCTTAGAGCTTGCCATCTGATAATTCATTCATTGTTGCATTTCACACAGGTGGAATTTGAACACCACTTTATTTTTGTGTATTCTCATATTTCATTAGGTTTTCTTTTTTTCTGAAACATCGAGGCATCTTGCTACATGTATGAAGGAAGCCAGTAATCACTGAAACCAAGGAAGGCTAATTATATTTCACGTAAAAAATTATTGCACTGCTAATTTCTTATTGATCAACACCACTAATAAAAATTAAAATGTTCCTCTATGCTTTTCTTGGTTTCAGTGACTACAGGCTTTCTTCATATGTGTGTCTTAATGAGACCCTCATTTCTATACCCTTGCCTGCTCATCTTGCTGTGTGGTCATTTAACTGTGCAGAATGACTGAGTGACTGCAGACCCGAGCCATTGCTACTGCAGAGTGACTGCGGCCTGAACCATTGCTACTGCCATCAAAGTCAAGTGTTTCCTACTGCCATCAAAGTCAAGTGTTTCCTGGTCAGACATTTTGTTCTGGGCTGAGATTCAAGACACTTTGCGGTTTCTTCTCTTATCTCCAGCTCTGGTCACCTTGCTTTTTTTCTCACCGTATCAATGCAACTTGTCCAGTAATGTGTCATATTGGTGAAGTTTTCGTTCAAAGGGTCGCACTGTGAGGTTCTTACAATATGAATGAAGCCTTAGCACTCAAAGGCTTATATAGCAGGTTCCTATAATACAACTGTTGCTATGGTACTTTTGCGATGCCTATAACTGCCTTCTTCATTGCTAAATGCCTTTTGAATGAATGCGTCTGAAGTGCTATGGGATGTGGTAGTTAAGTACTGTACTTTATTATTATTTTTTCACCAGGTCTTGTTTATTATTTTTCGCATCCTCAGAAGTTCAGGGATGCGTTAAATCTGTGCAGTTTTCAGGCCGCTATGTGCATTGGCAAAACAGCCAGTGGGCCATATATCACGTCGCTATGATGCTACTGGTGCAGGATGCTACTACAAAAACTCCTGTTCATTGCGAAGTTGTTTTAAATGTCATGAATATTAAGTGTGTACTGTCCTATGTGCCAGTGATACTGTTGTCCTTACTGAGGGCTGAGATATTTGTTTCCAGAGTTTCCTTAATTTCTCTTTTCATATATGTTTTCATACAGAGCATTAGATTGGGCACATGATGGGTCCCTCTCACACTGCTTGTGCGACACTGTCTTTCCATTAAGGGGGATTGCCTCTTTTGTCAAAAAATGGTTGCTCCAGTCAGGTGCAGTCTCAACATATGGCTGAAAACATATGGCCTAGACTGTGTAAAGATGCCTGCGAGTGTGACTGGGCTTGCTGTTCTGGTGTGTTTTCTCACCTGAGTTACAGGCTTTCACTAAGTGGTGTCAGATCACTGCGCATAATTCATACCAAGCTGCTCGTGTCTTTTGTCGTCACAATTGCAACAATAACTTTGTTTCATGTTTGCTCTTAGCTGGTATAAAACGCCTTACTAAAGGATTCTTGGCCAGTACTATATGATGTTGCCAGTTTGACTGGGCTGGCTGTTCGGGTACTTTTTCTTTTCTCACCAGAGTTTCAGGTTCTGAGCAAGTGGTGCTTAATGATCATGCAGAATTATTTCAGCGAATCTAGTCTTATCTTTTGCAGTCACTGTTGTGTCAATAATCATGTGTGTATTTCATGTTTGTTCCTAGATCTCTGAAAAGTGTCCTTGACTTTTCCCACTCAAGAGTTGTGATTTTAGGATGCAAAATTGTTGCAACAAATCTGGTCTTACCTTTTCTAGGCGTCATTGTTGAACTAGTAACCACGTGTATTTTACGTTTTTCCTAGATCCCTGAAAAATATTTTTAGCTTTTAGTTCCCACGTGAGTTGTGATTTTTCAGTTACAAAATTACTTCAACAAATCTAGTTTCTTTTTCAGCTACCGTTGCATCAATAACCGTGCGCATTTCATGTTTGCTTCTTGCACCCAGAAAATTGTTCTTAGCTTGTTCTAGTGACACTAGTACTCATATTTTTGGTTTGTTATTAAGCAATTATTGTAACACAAATATTGTATATTTTGCATTGTTTAAAAATAAAAAATTTTCTGTTCACTCAGCAAATGCTTTCGTCTTTTTTTCAGCTAGTCAGCTGTGCTACCAAGAATTCTGTGCATCCCATGTATTCTAACAGCTGTCAAGCACATTTGAAAGTAGTGCATATTCTCTATATGCTGTAGTGAAATCTGCCTTCAGTTGTATGTCGCCATTACTCAAGTTTTAGCATTCACAATATAAGGTGTGCCTAATGTTAACTGGGTCTGTCCAGTGTCTCAGCATTTGAAATGCTGTTTAAAATAAATCAATGGTCTGTGCATTGTTTTGATGCATTATTTCATGCTGAAGAAGAGCACAGTGGGGAGCACCTTCAAGAGACTCATCCTGTAGTCTGATATACACCAAGACTAACGCGGCAAATGCTTCTTAAAGGAAGCTGTGCAGCCAGTGGCGTCATCCTGCAGCGACATTCAAGTTGCGGACCTTCCACATGCTATGCTACACTAGCAGGTGCAAAGCAGGTGACTTAGAGGTCATTACAATAAACTGGCAGCATTAGTTGGAGGGCCTCCTTTGAGAAGCATTTGCCGCTTCATTCTTGAGGTGTGTCAGACTTAGCCACTTCGGCCTACGTAGGACATTCGTTGGGCTACCTTAGACTGATAAAACCACCAGAACGAATGTCCGCTAGATGTCTGGTATCCAAAGTACTGCGTTCCATGTACCACGGAAAATGGGTTAATTGGCATCCGCACTTCAACGTTCGTAAGACGTCGGCGTGTCGCTATAGATGTACGCTGGATGTTCGATGGGCTACCCAGTATTAAACAACCTAATTCAGACCAAAATGGCTGTTTGCTGGATGTCCGATATCCGAGAAACTGTGTTCCGCGTACATCTTTCAGACTTTGGGGCAATTTGCATCCGTATTTTGCCGCCCGTAGAACGTCGGAATATCCGGTGTGGGTCGACGTACGTAGGACGTCCGTTCGGACGCCTTTTTTTGCACGGGACGGTCCAGGGGATGTCCGCAGTTTGTATTTCGGCTCTACCTCGATGTCCGTCGGAGGTACGAAAATCCGGCAGTGGACATCCTTCGCACATTCAGCGGACGCCTGTGGTCCATTGGGATTTCTTTTCTCCAAAAACCAATATTCATTTCAGCGCCTCCGGAGTTCCCGGGTTCGAACCCATCCGTGGCGCGCTGCGTTTCGATGGAGGCGAAACACTAAGGCGCCTGTTTGCTGTGCGATGTCAGTGCACGTTAAAGATCACCAGTTGGTCGAAATTATTCCTCCACTACGGCACCTCTTCCTTTCTTATTTTACTCCCTCCTTTATACCTTCCCTTACGGCACCATTCAGGTGTCAGCCGATATGCGAGACAGATACTGCATTATTTCCTTTCCCCAAAAACCAATTTTTGCTTCGCTTGCCCCCATTTCGTTCAGCCACCTTCTGAGAAGTATGATTGGTGAGCACTGTGTAAGAATCTAGAAAGCGCACAGCAAGCCAGTGGCCAAAGTACAGCTCATCTTGCACTTCGAAACCAGCCTTAATCCCAGGGTCTTCTCTGCGCTCAGCCATGAAACTCTGCCCGCAAAAAAAAAAAACTTGACATATCTCGTTGCCATAGAAACCGGATATGCTATCATGTGGCGCTTGTCTTCTGGCGCTGTGCCAGCCGGCCGCGAAAGCTTCACTACGCTACCTCGTAACGATTTCGCAGTGCTTGCTGTTTTGACCTTCAAGTGAGCTAGAAGTCAAGCCCCTTACAGCGATATATCCCAGGAAGCACAAAATGTTATAACGTTCCATATTCGCTGCGCATGTTACATCTTCGTTAAATGTTACGAGTGCACGTAGTTATATCGTTAAAATTGAACAGACACGTATTAGTAGTGCTAACAACGTTACCGTATAACAACGTTAACGTATAACACCTAACTATACAGTATAGCGTTAGAATATGGGAACATTGGTGTAGCGTTGTAATTTAACAGGTAATGTATATGTTTAATATCAAACGTTCATAACGTTACCAGTACAACAGAAAACTAACAATGAAGAATGATAACAATTAACTTAATGCAAGGAAGTGCATGCGAAACATTAATGCAGGAGAGATGTACCGACTAAAATGTTTATGTTAAAAAAGGCTTAACACTTTAGTATAACTCGGGTTTATAACTGATTTGTAGGGTGCACAAAAGCATTGTACGGGATACAAGTAAAAGATAATGTTCAAAAATTGTATGCCAACCCGAAGGGTCAAATATTCAAATACTGTAAAGGCCCGAGCGGGTATTACATAGGGGCCGGGGGGAACAACAGTAAAAACAAAGCCGCAAAAAAATTGCGCTAAGTACAAAATTGGTTGGCCGGGAACACCGTGTTGAAAACCACAGCAAACACTCAAAATATAAAGACACATGGCAACAAACATTCAAGTTTTTCTGGAAAGCAGTGCTTCAACAAGAATAAAAGGTTACAGCTCAAAGTGGCATTTCAAGGCGGTTACAAACGCTTCGTAATCATTGGCAGATGCAATGGTGCCAGGGAGTAGATTCCATTGACAGATGGCGAGGAGGAGAGGTGAATGAAAGAAGTGATTAATTCTAGCAAAGACTGGTTCAACTTTCAGTTGGTGATCAATGCGTGGGAGCCGGCCTCACCGACAATGCCAATGAGATTTTGTGAAGAACAGGGCCTTTTAACAGCCGTTAATACATACAAAGGACACCATGTCATCGCAACCAAGAAGGCATTGGAATATGTTTTTCTTGGGATGTAGCGTTTATCTTGGTGGGGAATTGGCTGCATAATTGTTAAGACTGAAAATACTAATTTCACAAACAGGAAGCAGAGACAACCATGTAGCCAGTGGGATCTCAGTCCACACCGTTGGCATGTCATATATGTCACATGTAGTGAGCTCAGTTGTGCTGTATGAGCAAAGGCAGTGATTGTCTTCCCTGATGGCTGTGACCTCTTTGAAAAAGAAACAAGATGGCTGAGACTCCTTACTCTGCCAAGTTGCAGTAAACTTTTTATACATGTCACTTCCAGAAACGAAATTGACTGCAATCTATACAGAGCACATGCACTTGTCTCTTCTCATTTTTGTTGTCAGAGTTGTCGTGCAATGTCAAGATTGAATTGCTACATTTTCCATCTCCACTTCAAAAAGTAGTTTCTTTAAATATCTGTGGACACCTCAGTTTTGCATCCGTGTTGTTTAAAATTCCGCATTAGACAATAGCATACAGGGATCACCCCATTATATTCACTAACACCACTAAATTTATAACTGATTTTCTTCCCGGTGCTGTTGTGGTTTCACAAATTGAACGAAGGCAGTCACATGCAATTGATGTTTATGGGTACCGTGAGGCATGCAATAAAAATGGCAGTATGGTTAACCATATGTTGTCTGTTGTCACTCTACCACTTGAAACAGGATAGCTTGGCCATTGCAGAGAATCAAAACTATGCATGAGCAATTATATTGCTGTTTTTTCCATACCTCATGTGATCTTAACACCAACTGCACGTCACAGCCACCGTTTTGTTGACAAAACCAAAAGTAAAAGAACATCAAGGTCTGTAGCCATATGACTGCACTTGGGTGGATGCTAATGAGTAATTACTCCTTTATTATTCTAGAAAATCTATTATAAATTACTTAGCAGCTGTAGACGAACACCACACAGTTATCCATGTATTCTAATTTCAAATGCATCATTTGAAAGAAAAAAAAGCACTCAAATAAATTAGGTGCCTACAGTGTTTGTTAGAATATGAACTTTATGACCTGGCTTATTTTTATCATAAAGTCCACATATCTTCATTCGCTATAGATTTTGTCGCCAACCAGAAGATTTGAGCTGTTAAAATATAAATTTTTTTGCTTTTCAATTACACTGAATGCTCCTACTGCTATTCCTGTCTCAAGCAGGTCATGCATTTTGATTAAGTGTTTTGAAGGTGTTAGCGGAGAATCCCCGTAAATATGGGAGCAAGAAATAAACTTATGTTCTTGAACAAATACTTCCAATAAAGAGAAAATCTTGAGCTGTCATGAGAGTTCGGGCAGTTGGTTTCCTCAAGCATAATAGATGTGTAATAAAATCCTGCTGACATAATGAAAAGAAGTTCTGTTTCTTTCACATGGTAGCAAGCACAAAACATGTTTTTACACATTTTGAACCTGCCAAGTAAATAAATGACAGTAAGGTAGACAGAGTTTGACTTGACCTAACTTTTTACTGCAGTTGTGCTCCTCAAGCCTTGGAGACGCTTATTAAACATAGTGCACCAGAAAGGTCACTACAGCTTTCTCCAGCTGCACATAGCACGTGCCTATGCAGCTAGTCAGACTGCAAGAGACAACTGTTATTAAGGAAAGCAAATACACATAAGGAACATGTACTTACCATACCTGCTAAACTTATGAGGTGGACTGAAACTCATCTACGAGATAGAAGACAGAGAGTGGTTATAGTTGGCGTATTGTCATCTTACAAGAGTGTCTTGTCTTGCATCCTGCAAGGTTCTTTCTTGGGCCCACTTCTTTTTCTGGTGTTTACAAATGAGCACATCAGATAAGCACACCTCGTAGCAGGCCTTGCACAACAGTGCATCTCCTGGTGACACTGTAGTTCCATATTGATCTTCAATTTGCTTATACAGTAAGTACCTTGTCACAAATGGTATTCTACAAGGTGCTGCTTGCCAATGCTCTGGGCCCACTTTCTGTACTTTTTTTTTTGCAGGTAGATGCAGGATTTGCAATAAGGCAGATTGTTCATATATAGTTAGCAGTATTCCAAGGCATTCACCTGATAAAGCCCAATCAGCATTTGTATGCCTTAGGTAGATTTACATTATTACCTAATTTTCCCTGCAATTACACCAAAAGTTACATAGCTATAATCTTTTGCAATTGTGGGGAGCAAAACAGTACAACAGGATGGGACTGAGGCAGGCGACAACACCCATCCTGTTTTGTGGTTTTGCTCCTCATGATGTCTTACCAACTGGGCTACAACCAAGACCTTCTAAGTTACATTTTGCACTTGAGTCTGCCCATGGCCTCAAGTGATTTCAAGACCAACTAAGTTGCCCTTGCATTGCCTTGTCCAGGAGACTATATATATATTATTCATTTTGAGAACTGCAAGTCCAGCCACTCTTAAACATATATGAAAGGGCTGTAAGATAAATGAGTAGCCTAAGGTCAAGCTCAGCAGCACCACTAACTCCCCAAAAGCCCAAGTAATCTCAAAGCAGTTGTAAGAGTACAAGATTCGCCACAGCAACAGTGGCCATCCTGCAGTCATTTTCGACAGGAGCCCCTGCTCAAGCCCTTAGCAAGGTATGCAGGTATGCTTGCAGTCCTTGCTGTAGCAAAGCTCTATAGAGTGGACCCAACAGGTTTAAACAACAAACTGAATGCCCTGTCCTAAAAGGAGCACATACTCGGGATGCATTTGAGATTTACAAGTCGTGTTTGCTGAGTCGACATCGTATATGTTTGCGATGCCAGCACAAATCCCATCAACAGCTGTCTTCGTGAACGTAAATTTTTCATTTCCCTACTTTACCATGCTGTCTTACAGAACAGGCGGATAAAAAAAATTATTTCTTCGATACAGAGGAGTTTACTTTCCTTTTATCCAGCACTTCAGGCCGAGGTGCAGCTAAAAAGCACTACGCGGATGCCGCCGTGATATGCATGGCGATATGCTGTACACGATTCCACCCGCTTACCTTGAAAACGAGCTACGCTTTGCAAACACGTACGCTACCTTGCGCGTCGACTTTCATTCAGTAGCATAAAAGTAAGCGCTTGTAGCAGGTACTGTGCGCGCTTGAAAGCACCGATTCACTGTCACGGAAAAATGATCCTCACTCACTATACTGATACACGCAAAAGCTAAGCAGTTAAATACACGAATCGCAAGATGTAGGAAGCACACACTTGTCGGCCGAATGCACAGCATTCCTTGTGGTTACTTGGCAGAAGTCACTGCGAACCTCGATTGTCTTATGTTTGGAGTTGGACAACGGCGACACTGTAGACCGACCCACCAAGCAACATCTATCATGCAGGCGTAAACCCATTCCGCGCTGTTGACATGCTTCCGGCACTATACTTATCATTCACCGAAGCACAGTAGAACAAAACGGAACACTATACCGCGAAAAGTCCTGTCCGTGCAACGCCTCAACTACCTCAACGCCTTCTCTGGTCTGTGCCAGCGCCTAGATCCTCTAAAATAGAGGAGGCGCTGACCATGCGTTGCTCGCGTGTCGCGGTCACGAGAACAGTCGTTGTTGTTGTTGTTAGCCTATCAAAAGATGGCACATACCCACACTGGGGGATCGGCCAAGAATCGGGTGGCTATTCACCTGAACGCAGTTAACAAAAAGGAAAAGCACGTGGGAGCGCAACACCGGTGAAAACAGTCGCCCGGTTGTTGACACACAGAGGAGGATCATAAGTCTGGACCACGACCTAGGTCGTGTTCTGGACAGTGCCTCCTCTGGTCTGGAGCAGTCCGAAAGTGGGGCACCACCAAAATAGTTTAAAGGACTTATTTTTATTGCAGCAGTCATAAAGACCACCTGATTTTTGCACTTGATGTATTCTTCCGAGGTCTTCTTAATTTTTAGCCGTTTATTTTTACTTTGTCAGTAAAGCGGTAACCGCATGAGGCGATATTCCTTCGCGATACGTCGCGCGATGACGCCGCCGTCGCCCATCGCTGCCGCTGGCGCAAACCGCACGAAGCGACGGGACTCGGCGTCGGAGCGGTGTGTTTTCAGTGTTGCTCGATTGCGGCAGCTTCAGCGTTCAGTCACTTTGCGGTAATTAACGCGTAGAACAACACTCTTAAGGCTTCATACAAGATAAAACACAATAAACATTAAAAAACATATTTCGGTAACTTATTTTTAGTCGACTACATGAAGTCACGTGACGCAGAAAAGCGCGCCCGCGGGACGCTGCGATGAGGCGCCAGGCGACATTCCTGCGCTCATGCGACTTATAGTGCGTGTAGGACATACCCACAACACCACAACACCCTTTACTTTTGAACTTCATTAATAAGCCTTTCATTAAATTCTTGCATAGCTGCCATGGTGAGGGATGCGTCGGCTGTTGCTCCGCTGAAAAAAAAAAAAACGACTTTCGCGCGCAAAACGGATCGGAACTTACGCACCCTAAAGGCCTACCGTCATTGGCTAATCTCGCACGGTACTTCCGGGCGATGGGCGAAATTTTCTGTAAACCCAGAACCTTGGCGACGCGATGAGCGACAGGTGCGCGGTTCAGTTAACGGTTTCATTGTGCCATTCTCCCCAATCTGTGTCGGTGCTGTGTTAAATATTATTTACACCCTGAAGCTTATCTAAGGCGACGTCCCCTGCAGTCCTGCTGCACTAGGAGCACATCAGTCCAAGCTCGCATACACCGCATCCAGCGATGTGAGTGCCTTTCTGGTCGTCGTCTAGACGCAGGCTCTTTTCGAGCTGAAAAAAAATTTAGTTGGCTCTTGGGCACTGTCTTTTTTCTTTACACAGTGCACCAAGCCATTGGAGACAAAAATGAAGCACTGTAGGCGCCAGAGGCAGGTTAAGAGAAGAGTAGCCGAGAGTATTCAAGACCATCTTGCACGCATCTTTCCGACCGCCTTGCATTCCACACAAAGGAGCGGAAATGCTGGAGAACAGGCTGAAGACAATAACCTTGACATCGGAGCTCCAAATGCTTTGGATGAGTCAGGAGCCATCGACTCTGTAGAACCTAGCTGCAGGTCAGAGGCTGGAGGAATTAGTGATAACATACTTAGCACAATTAATTGTGAAGAACAGCCAAGCTTGGCCAGCGAACTGACAAACAAGAGCTTGCGCATGTCAAATTTTACCTTGTTTCTCAAAGTATTAAAGAGTCATGGCCACCCTGAACTGCCTGGTGACGCGAGAACCCTCCTGAGAATGCCAAGGTCTTGCGACGTGAAAGAGGTAGGATCTGGATTGTATCACTACTTTGGAATCAAAACAACCTTGCAACAAATTATGACCAGTGACAGCATCACTGGAGACACAATTTCACTTCCGGTCAACATAATGCATGGCCTCCCCATATCGAAGAGTTCAACAAAACAGTTCTGGCCCATATTGGCATCAGTTGCAGAAAATGACAAGCTGAAGCCATTTGTCATGGATTTGTTGGTAGGCAATGCAAAAACCCACAGTGTGCAGGAATATCTTGATTTCATTGCTGAGATGAGTACCCTGCAAACAGAAGGAATAAGTGAAGGTGGACAAAAGTGCGCAGTCAAACTGAATGCATTTATTTGTGATGCACCAGCGAGGGCTTTTTTGAAGTGTATCAAGGGCCATGGTAGATATACTACAGTTGCGAAAAATGTACTCAGGAGGGAACCTTTTCCACAAGAGCCAGGAAAGTTATCCTCCCAGAAGTTGGGTGTCCACTAAGAACAAACGAATCTTTGTGAAACAAACAGCAGAAAGAGCACCATCACCAATAATCTCCACTACTTGCTTTGCAGATTGGCATGGTGAATGATTTCCCACTTGAGTACATGCGCCTCGTCTGTTTAGGTGCAATGCGGAGGCTTCACTACTGGATGCTGGGAGGGCCACACAAGGGAAAGGTGCCAGCTCGTCTTCAGACTGCCATTTCAGAAATGCTAATGGAGTTGCAAAAATATGCACCTCAAGAAATGGCCCGCAAGCCAGTTAAGAAGCCTCTGTGAATTTGAGATAGAAAGCTACCGAGTTTAGAAACTTAATTCCTCTTCTACTTTGGTCCTGCAGTACTGAAGAACAACATTGAGAAGTGCTACCGCAATTATTTCATGAAGCTTAGTGTAACACTGTCCATCCTGGCATGCCCCACACTTTGCCAATCCAAGTTAAATGCAGCAGAGCACCTCCTCAGAGAATTTGTTGTGGACGCTGAGAGCCTGTATGGTGAAGGAATTTATGTATTTATTTATACAAAATACCCGTAAAGGCCCTCAATTTGAGGGTATTACATAGGGGGGGGGGGGGGACAGGAATCAAAATAAATAAATAATCCAAAAATTCAAGAAACTACAAACAAAAAACATAAAAGCATATGGATCGGAATAAAAATACAAAACCGACATAATTAAACATTGAAGCATAAATGGCAATTAAGACACAGAAACATTAACAGAGTAAAGTTAATACAAGTTATACAATGGCTATCCACAAGGGCATGAAAATAAAACAGCGAGAATCATGAATAACAGAAATAAAAACAAAAATCTGATGCACTATGTGGAGTTCGCTGACCTTTCCGCGAACTCGTTGATATTGTGTCCGCAGGGAAGGCCGCTCCAGTGGGGCCGGAAGTCCCCAACAAAGGGGCCCGTCCCGTCCCTGCCTCCCCTTTGTGCGGCCGACGTCCTCGTTTACGCCGCGCCGTCACGGGCGTAGCCCGTCTTAAGAGGCCTGAAGCCAACGAGGTTTCGAGGGCGCACGAGATACGGCTGAATTCGTCTGATCCACGATTTAGTCATGTAAATAGTTTTCTCCTTGCTTTGTTTCTTCTCGTTTTTTTACCTATGTTGTAAATAAATAGTTAACCTTCTCCTTTCCTTGAGTAATGTGAATGTTTGCGAGTAGAACCACCGGGTCATCAAGAAACCCCGATTTCATCATCAAGTAGTTTCCTCTCATCGCCACCGGAAGGGGAAACTCAACTGGCGCAGTCGACACAGGATCGCAACTTCTTTCTACTCAAGGCATTGGACGGAAGGTGAGAAGAACAAGTCGGTGGACAAGCTGTTGTCCTAAAGGAGAAAACGTGAAGCTGCGTCGCAAGACTGACGTCGAAAGCTTCAGGATCACGGGTCGAGTTCGAGAGGACGTCGGAGGCTCAAGTCAGTTAGGAGCTGAAGGAGCCGGGCAACAACAAGCCATCGATGGTTCGAGTCAGCGAGCTGCTGAAAAGAACCAGGCGTCCACATCGAACGGGTTCGAGTCAGCGAGCTGCTGAAAAGTAACCAGGCGACCAAGTCAAGCCAGTCAAACGAGGCAGAAGTCAGCGAGCTGCTGAGAGATCCAGAGCTCAAGTCGTCCGCATCGAGGAGCCTGTCGTCATCACCAGTAAGGTAGGAGACCTTTCTGCTTTCTCCGAATTCACCATGTCGGTGTAGTGTTTAGTGCTAGAAACGATAGCACGGAAAACGGAGATGGCTGCCGTACGGTATGATCAGGAGGGCAGGATGCGACGTGTTGAGCAGCAGGAGGCTGAACAGCTGAGTGAAATTGAAAATTTGAAACTCCAAATTGAGCTAGAAAAGAGAAAACTTGCACAGATGCAGTTGAAATTAAGGCAAGGGACGAAAGTTGATAGCGAGGTCTTATTCGCAGCAGTTCAATGTTATAACTGCATGAAATTTGGACATTCGATGATTGACTGTCCGAACTCAAAGCAAGAACCAGATGTTCCCGCGGTGAGGGCAGATGTGTGCAAACTAGTAGCTCAGGTAAAGATACTGGCGCCTGATAAGCTACATTCCCAGTCGGAGATGACTGTTAATAAGGTCAGTCAACCAGATGGGATGGATGATCCGGCATGCGGAGACTTGCATACCGAAGGTCAGAGTACTGAAACCTGTGTGGATTCAGGGACTGAAATAAAATTAACAGGAGACCAAATTCAGTTACGTTCTAGGGGTGAGTGCTCTGAAGAAAGGAAACAGGAAGATGCGGTTCTCCAGGTAGCGGACGCTGATCTGTCGTGTGTGCCGATGACTACAGCTTTGAAAGCTGAAGCGGTCAGACAGCAGGGCCTAATCTTGTGTGTCGCACCAGAAGAGATAGGCATAGGAGCGTTAGTCACTCCTGTGACGAACATGTTGTCAGAGCAACCCAATATAGACCAGACCCAGGAGACACATGAGTGTATTGCTCGCGAACAAGAGCTCAGCATCGTACCCCAGCCAGTGTGCGCTAACTCCGACGCAGCATTAAGGGTCGAGGACGGGGAGAAGGCGGATCTGATAGTGAGAACGCTCTTCGCTGTAGATAGTAATCCAGCTGCCAAAGATGAGTTGTCTTGCCAGTCGGTGCTGACACTGTGCGCGCTGACAGATCTAGCTGAAGGTGTAGGGAAGCTAGTAACATCGGAAACACACTCGGTACTAGAGCAGCCAGAAAAGAACCAGCCAGATGAAGAACATCAGAGCTCAGATTGCGATGAGCATTTCAGAAGCTCGCACGAATCTGTTCGAGACAGACTCGAGGCTTCAGTGGAGCTTCAGGCAGGTCCCGAAGCTGCAAATGTTTCTGCATCAGATTGGGAGCTAACAGGGACAGCTGCAAGGAATTTCGCAGCGGATAGGACACTGGTGGATGTAGGCAATGCCTCCATTCCTGCAGGTTTCCACATAGAGCCACCTGCCCCATCATCAGAAATGTGCAAGCTCGGCGGCGAAGGTGATCGTAAAACGATAATGTGTGAGGGCAGGCTCTTCTCTGAGGAGGACACCGGCCGCCAACGCTGTAAACAGCTAGCACTGCCTGAAACACGATGTCAAACTGCAGGCCAAATTGCCGATGACAGGCCTATCCCAACTGTGAAATTCAAAGAGGCAGAGAACGCAGACACGATGGCAGCAGCAATCTTGGTAGAATGCAGGGAGCTGGTGAGCTTTGTTGCTTTTGATGAAAATGACGATGTAGACCCGATAACGGCGGTAGCCTTCACAACCGGCGCCGTGCCGGATAAATTGGAATTTTGGTCCAATCTTGTGGACAAAGCTAAAAGGAAACCTCTTCTTTTTCGAGATGTAGGTGGCTAGAAATCATTCTGCCAATTTGGTGCACCGATCTGACATGGTGGATTCTGGAATGTGCAGATTGGTGTCCTAACCTTGTTTGTGAGGATTGAATTAACCGCAATGTGCGTGCGTGTGTGCGTGTTTGTGGACTGATTGAACAGCTGAGCATACATGTGCGCGCGTGTGTGTAATTTTGTTCCGGGAAACTGTGGCTGGACTTTTATGTCACACTGACAGCAAGTGTCCGCGTGACATTCTTGGTTGGGAGGTGTGGAGTTCGCTGACCTTTCCGCGAACTCGATATTGTGTTTGCAGGGAAGGCCGCTCCAGTGAGGCCGGAAGTCCCCAACAAAGGGGCCCGTCCCGTCCCTGCCTCCCCTTTGTGCGGCCGACGTCCTCGTTTACGCCGCGCCGTCACGGGCATAGCCCGTCTTAAGAGGCCTGAAGCCAACGAGGTTTCGAGGGCGCACAAGATACGGCTGAATTCGTCTGATCCACGATTTAGTCATGTAAATAGTTTTCTCCTTGCTTTGTTTCTTCTCGTTTTTTTACCTATGTTGTAAATAAATAGTTAACCTTCTCCTTTCCTTGAGTAATGTGAATGTTTGCGAGTAGAACCACCGGGTCATCAAGAAACCCCGATTTCATCATCAAGTAGTTTCCTCTCATCGCCACCGGAAGGGGAAACTCAACTCACTAGTAAGTTAATATTGTGCAAAAAGATGTTACGCAGAAGTAGTGGCAGAGTTTAGTTTATAAAATTTCTCCAGATCAGTGGTGGTAGCAACATCTGAAGGGAGAGTGTTCCAGTTGGTTATAGTGCGTGGAATGAATGAATGCGCATAGTTAGATGTACGGCATGACAAGCGCTGAACTTTAAACGGATGGTCACGGCGGTCAAAAATGGAGGAAGGTAAAGAAAAAAAGTCATTATGAAGCGTTGGGTGATGATACAGTTTATGAAAAAGTGATAGGCGTGCCACTGTACGACGGAGATATAGATCTTGCAGATCAGAGCGTTTCTTCAAGGCTGTGATGCTGGAATGACGTGAATAATCAGAGAAGATGAAACGAGCTGCGCGATTGTGCAATGATTCGATGTTATTTATTAAATATGCTTGATGAGGGTCCCAAATAGCCGAAGCATATTCAATTTTAGGTCGAATAAGAGTGGTGTAAGCACGTAATCGGAGTTGAGAGGGAGCATGCTTTAAGTTATGTTTTAAGAGGCCTAATGACCGGTTAGCGGATGCAAGAATAAGGTTAATGTGGTGGTTCCATGTTAGGGCTGAATGAACGTGAAGACCGAGGTATTTATACGTGGTTACCAACTCAACTGGACTGTTATTTAAAGAATACGCTGTTTGAAATCGAGAGATTCGGTTAGTAAAAGGCATAAATTTTGTTTTGGAAAGGTTAAGTTGTATAAGCCAAGCAGAGCACCATGCTGTTACTGTCGCGAGGTCGGATTGTAAGGCTAGGCGATCTTCGTTAGTATAAATTTTGCGATAAATTACGCAATCGTTGGCAAAAAGTTTGATTCGGGAAGAAATAGAGTTAGGTAAATCGTTAATAAATATAAAAAAAGCAAGGGGCCAAGCACGCTTCTTTGTGGGACACCAGAATTTATGTACTTGGCTGAGAGACGAGTTATGGTTATTGGCACTGGTAAACTGAAACCTGGAACAGAGAAAATCTTTAACCCATGCAATAACAAGAGGGTGAATATTAAGAAGTGTTAATTTGGTTAATAACCGGTTGTGAGGGACCCTGTCGAAAGCTTTGGAAAAATAAAGAAATATGGAGTCAACTTGAATTCCAGCATCAACAGATGAATGAAGTTTGTGGATGAAACCAGCAAGTTGCGTTTCGCACGAGTACCTTTTATGGAAGCCATGTTGGTATTTAAAGATGATGTTTTGTTCTAAAAAGTTAAAAACCTGTGAATGAATCATGTGTTCATTGAGTTTACAAATCGTGCTAGTTAATGAAATTGGTCGATAATTGAGTGGTAAAGAACGATCACCGGACTTGAAAATAGGCACAACCTTAGTTAGGCGCCATTCCCGTAGAACCAAACCAGATGAAAGGGATTGCAAAAAAATAGCGGACAAGATGCGATGGATACCTTCAGATGAGTTCTTGAGTATTTTGTTATTAAAACCAAGGTGATCAGCCGCTGATGTCGTTTTAAGTTTCCTTAGTAAAGATACGATACCAGTCTTGCTAATAACTATTTCGGACATTGAGGTATTAGAATGATTTGTAGTAGCAGGGACTGAATAAACCTCTTCTCGGGTAAAGACTGGTGTGAATGCGTCGTTAAGAATTTGTGCGCATGCAGCCACAGGAGCGCTGCCTTGGTAAGAGTTATATCAGGATGATTCTAAGGGTTGATCGTCTGCCAGAACTTATGAGGGTTATTCTTTAACATTGATGGTAAATTGTGGGTGAAGAAATGGCGACGAGCAGAATTAAGCGCCGTCTGATAATCTTTATCGCACTTTTTGTATCGTTGCCAGAAATCAGAGTGCCTGTTTTTGTCGGTCCGTCTGTAAATAGGCTTTTTCTTATTGTTCAGGCGACACATGTGTCTATTAAACCAGGGCGCGGTGTTAGTGTGAGGTATACTGATAACAGGTATATATCTGTTGATAAGTGCAGCAAGTTTGTTGCTGAAAAGGTTCCGGTTGTCCTCCACTGAACGTGTTAAGAAATCAAGAAGGAAGTCCTCAGCAAAAACTGTCATCTCAGCGTTAATTTCATCGAAGTTTGCTCGGTTGTAGCACCTGATTTGTTTCTTGCGAGTTATTTTTTTATGAAGCGTGAAATTAATCTTTCCGGTGATTATAGAATGATCCAAAAGTCCTTCTAAGAGCGTAATTAATATTAGAGCAAAGATAAGGATTATTGGTTAAGACAAGATCCAGAACATTTGCAGAAGTGGCGGAACAACGCGTGGGTTCAGAGATTAGTTGCTGCAATGAGAAGTCCAGGCTAGACTGGACGAAAGCCCGAGCTTCGGGATCATTAGTTGGAGCAAATAGTGAGGACCAGTTCATTAGTTGGAGCAAATAGTGAGGACCAGTTAATCGTCGGAAAGTTAAAATCACCTAGCAACAAGAAGCTTGACTTTGGAAACCGAACAGCAAGTTCGCTTAATATTCGATAAAATTCACTTAACAATGAAGTGCTCATGTCAGGAGGCCAGTAAACTACACCAATAATGATAACAGAAGGGCCACATTGCAAGCGAACCCACACTGACTCCAGGCACAACGCGACGTCAATAAGCAAAGCGGTGATCTCTTAACTACTAGAAGTACACCACCACCCCTACGGCCCACGCGGTCACAACGAAATATGTTAAATTCAGAATCACAGGTGAAAAGGACATTGTCAGGAATCGTGTAATTTAACCAAGTCTCGTCTCGGTAAGCGCGATGATCGACGAACAGCACGAATCGATTAGTGAAGAAAGAGCCACATTTTTAGAAAGAACACTTCTTATGTTGGGGTAGAGGAAGTTTGTACCCAAAACAGCACAGCGCTGTGCAAGTGACCTCAAGGGTGGATTGTCTGCCAATATCTGAGTACTGGACGGTCTGCATCACTCTTGAGACACCCGCACTGCAAATTGGCTTCATTATCCCAGAAATAAGACACACTATTGATATACAGTTTATCAAAAACCAAACGCACTTTGTCACCTTCTGATTTTACTGATTTTGCATACGTGAGTATAGTTGGCGGCGTTTATTGCGAACAATTTGAGAGTAATCGCATAAAATACTGAAGTTCGTATTCTTGAGCTTGTAGCCCCTACTCATGACAGATTCAACTTCTTTTTCGTTGAACAACTTGGCAATAATAGGCCGGTTTTTGTCGTCTGAAAAACGGCCCATGCGGTGAGCCCGGGGTAATGAAGATACAGTAAGACCAAGTTTATCAGAACAAAATTCGTTAACAAGACGTTCAGAGTCTTCCCAAGTTTCAGCCTTATCCTTGTCAGGAACGCCATAGAAAAGAATGTTGGACTGGCGTGATCGGTTTTCCAGATCATGAATTTTTACATGAATGTTAGACACATCATGAGTGCAGCTCGTGGAAGCCTCTGATGAACGTGTTGACTGATTCTCACTTCAAGTTCTTCCACACGTTTAGCTAAAGACTTAAATTCATTTAGCAGGTCTGAACTTGTCTGGTTTTTGAGCTCAAGTTCATGTACACGTTTAATTACAGACTGCATATCCTTTTGCAAGTCGATATGAATGGTGAGGATCTTATTAACACTTTCAAGGATGTTCGCGTGGCTAGCCTCGAGCCTTTGAACAGCGTCACAAACAAGCTCAAGCTTTTCCTCCTGAGCCTTTTTCATAGGACCCGGGGCTTCACATACATACATATAACATACATTCTCTAGTGCACCTTTTTGCTGATGTGAAGAAGTATAGACATATCGATTCCTTTTCTGCATTTCGCTTCGAGAACTTCTTGGGTGAACTGAAGCAGAACCTGAAGTCAACAAACTGGCCACTGCAACAAAATGGCAAGTGCCTTTATGAACGAAATCAGCTCCCTATAGAGCATGCCCAGTTAGTCAAGCAAGTTTGCACAAGCCACACGATTCTGGCCCTACACTGCCAAGATTCACTGCTGAACAATTTTGCAAAATTACTCTACCAGATTTGGCTGTTGAAATTAATACTTCTGATTTTTGCCTTCTCATGGAAGATGGCAATGTGGTTGTTGCAATAACAAATGTTCTGTCCCATGACGGAGACATTGAGATCTGTGGCAGATTTTTCACACAGCTCACCAACTTCCACCAAGGCATTGCAGACACAACTGAACTGCATCATTACAAGGCTTCTGGCCTCTCGCCCACGAATGCTGTGTGGCCTGTCCAGCAGGTCAGATCAAAGTATTGTCGTTTTCCTTGCGAACATGGTTTTGTGGTCATGCCACTCCTGCACATGACTTAATTTGGCCCCCATCGCCTGTAAGGTGATTTATATGCTCTGTTGTAACACTACTATCAGACACACGCAGAACAGACACAGATATTGTCTTCTTTAATGCTCCTCACATGCTGCATTACAGTTTCTAAATGCCCAGCTAGGATAACTGCCACGTAATGGACCATCTTCCAAATCTACTGGACAGCCTCCTGCCTCTCCTGCTATTTTAAAGGAAACAGCCTCAAAGGAAATGGTTAGGAGATTTTCCTGCGCGGAATGAAGAAAAATTTGAGAGGTTCAACGCTGCTGAACTGAATGTGGAGTGAAAGCTTTGGCTAAGGGTGACCGAGCATTGCATTGAACACAACTAGCGCTCCGTTGAACGATCAAAGTTTACCGGCGTTCTATGCAGAACCCACTTTCACGCCCTGCACATGCAATGCCGGCAGACGCTTTCCTGCTCCACTTGGTCAGCTCTCCACAGCGGCGTGCGCATGTGCAGTGCAGAAACTACCCTTCTTCTCTTCTCCACGCTGGTGCGCGCATCTGCTGGGACGTCGCACCACGTACCTGACAAGTCATTGGGTGACCCACGAATGGTTTGTGCATGCGCAGTGAGGCTGCATAATGAGGCACGTGACGTCACAAGTCGGCGCAGCGGCGGAACACCTGTGGAATGGCGTAGCTGCTTTCCATGGTTACGCGCATGCGCAGTTGTGGCTCTGGACAAGCACGATGAAACTCGCTTCTACTAGCCTAGTGTAGCTTTCGCTACAAAAAATTAAAGCAGGTATCATGAAAATGATTTCCAAGATAGTTCCCAATAGCAGCACCAGCAGCAGGATTTTGGCTGATCCCACTAATACAAGGACAGTTTCCACATGGGGCCACATGTGTCTAGCATTTGTTGGACAAAATGACTTCAAAGACCTATTTTCAAGCATATCACCCCAAAAAATCAGCACCAGGCAAGGCATGTTGCTGCAAAAACTGGTGGCTCCTTAACAGTGCTGGGGCTGAACCTCACACTTCTCACACATAAGATGTATATGACATTGTGCCGTGATGATTACTCAGAAAATGACACTATCTACAACACAGGTAAACATGCTAGTTTTCTAAGACCGTTCCTAGAAACACATTGCCACAACCTCTCAGTGACCTTAGGCTATCCAGGAAAAATACACCGCGCCTTCTGCGTGAAACACTGCATGTGTTAACATGCGGGGGGCTTTCCTTGCTCTCACATATCAAAATTGGAAACTTACGGCACAGAAGCCCAGAAAATTAGGAACCTTAGCTAAACATCGTTTTCTCTCTGTGCAGTTGGCCACAGGCACATAAAAGCATCTTGTAAAACGTCACTGACGATACATGAAGAGTAGAGCATTTTTGCAGCTAAAGTGTTGCACAAGGGGTATTACAATTTGCTGTGACCTGTTGCAGTATCCCTGTTTAATGATGCAATGTGACAACCATTGGAGAACACATTTTTGCAAAGGGATTGCATATATGTTCAGACACTGCTTATGTTAGGTTGCATACTTTCTTTCAATTCAAATAACATTCAGGTTACACAATCTTCATGTTGCTGTGCTCGCGACTTTCTCATTTACTTACGAAAAAAAATTCCACTTAGTACCGAGAATTGTTTCCTCGGCCAGGGTGTCCGATATGTAAACATGAAGACATTGAGGCCGACATTCATCACTTACTGTGGGACTGCCCAGCTCTCAAGCCTACAAGGATCCGGCACCTGATGGTAGCAGGTCTTTCACCAAGCAACCCTGCTTCATACATTGCCTGGATGCAAGGACAGTACCATTGTTCTCTACTGGACTTCATCAAATCAGCTAACCTTTTTTCCATTCATTTAATCTCTACTACATCATTCATCATACCTTCACCCATCATTGATGCCCTGGGGCAATAAATTTCGGTTAAAAAAAAGAAATTCCACGCCCCCACAGTGGGCCTGTGAGCAAGAGGAGCAAAAAACATTGTATCAGCACAGCACAAATTAAATATAACAAAATACTTGAGAGTACGACATTTAATTGTTTCACTTGACAGCTTTTTCGACAATGGTCTAAATTTTACTTTTCAGATGTTCTCAGCAGTACACTTCACAGACTCTAATGACATTGCTGCAATACCATATCAGCCTGGGTGCATAATAACATAGCCTTCCGGCCACCATTCAAGAGTTCGGCAAAAGTAAATGCTGCCATCAAGCACCAAAGGCAGCATGAGACACAGTGGCAACAGTTTGCTGGCAGAGTACTCTCAAACACAGGTAAGTATATAGACCGATAAAAATGTCATTAATCAAAGATTGCCTTTTTGCTATCTAGGAATGCAACACTGCTAAAAGCTTCCTGGCTTAAGAAGCCAATAAGACTTCTCATGCCAAATTAGCTTCCTCTTATTTTATGTGCAACCTGGCAGTGACCAGTCAGCGACCTGCTAGAGAGCAGTGAAAAAGTGGCAACATGAAGGCACCCAGCTATAATTTCATTTGAGATTGGACAAGCAAATGCTATGGTGAAATGTGCAGACAGTGCACTACCACGTATGCCAAAGTGTTTCAGCTTGCATCCGACATTGCCATGCCTCAGTAGCGAGAGCTTCAGAATACTGCTTGTGAGCACTTCTTAAAATAATAAAAAGTTTTGAATTTGCACAACTGCGTTCTGAAAAACTTGGGTGCAAGATAGCCTAGCTCAGTTGCTGCTTGAGGCTTGGTGCATACACCTGCATGTTTTGTTGTGCGTATGTCTGTAAATCAATGGCCATGGATGGTGCTGTATTGCTGCTAGGTCAGGCGATGCATAACGTTTAGTATGGCTGATACTTATCTACTGGTTGGAGCTATTCACTAGAGCCACTAAAATGCACAACACTTTAATAAGCTACCCTTTTACACCTGTATTTTGTTTTCTGCTGTTTGTGCACCTTATAATACATGCATATGCACCAATATTGTCAGACAATTTTGCTATATACTGCTACTGACTTTCTGTTTGCAGATAGCTATGAAGTCGCACGCAGACGGGCTTTAAGAGCTGAAGATCAATCGGACCTGACATCAGAACCAGAGCCAGTGAAGAGGTCACGGCGGCCGCCAAGCAGCTCGAAGATTTCACTTCAGAAAGTGACACGTCGAATTATGACAGCAGCCAAAAATCTTCCAACGATGACTGCACAGAGTTCCTCACACAGCCGCCAAAGCAGCCAGCACCAAAAAATAGTGAGGCTCACTGTTATTGCAGTGCAATGCAAATGTAAATTATAAGTTGGTGGAGTTTGCGTTGTGCATTACGTGATTGAAGGTATCGAAAAAATCAATAATGCTTGAAGCAATGCGAATTCCTAAATGATAGGGCCAGTGTTAGATATCTCAGTCTAAATGTTAAAGTAAAAAATAGTGTCTTCACAAATGAGATTGTGTACAACAAATCAGAAACAGCTGAAGAAGGTGTACTGTACGTTATGGCAGCTACGTGCACACATGTACTACCAGGTTCTTCTAGATACAAAAAGAACATAAAACAATTGCTGCTTACGTCGTCGCCAAGAGATGCAAGGATACGCCCTGCAGCTTTGGTGTCACACGTTCTAGGACAGGTTACACATGCTGCTAGATGCATTTTTTTATATTTACGGCGGTTTTTTGGCAGTGCTCGCCTCCTTTTCTCTACCAGTTTCTCACCTTCATGCATTAAACCCACAGTTGTCATTATACTGTCCACAACATCGTGTCTCACGTCTTTCAGCCACAAGCGCGCGAGCTGCGCTCTATCCGGCGGGCGGCGCTGATCTCCTGCCACTCTGAACTCCGCGGCGAGCGGAGCAGCTGCGAAGGGGATGCGCCTACGCATGCAAATGCATCCCGCGCTATCTGTAGTGGCTGGCCGTGAGACGACGCCAGGTTGCTATTACATGATTGCCAGATAGAGCAGAGCCGCCATCTTGTGGCGCATATGAGAACCTTCCTTATAGTGCGGCACGGCTGGTCTGCCCCTTGTGAACCCATTCTGAAGTTCTCCAAGTATCATATTACCGCCTACCCATGACTTCATTTTTAATTTCACCGCCATCATTGCCAGCCGGTATAAAACAGATGTTATCGTAATGGGCCTGAATGATTTTATGTGCATACAATCTCCTTTCTCTTTATCAATAAAATTCACTCTCTCTCTCCATACTCTGTTTCCAGCTAGCTATAATAATAATAATAATTGGTTTTTGGGGGGGAAAGGAAATGGCGCAGTATCTGTCTCATATATCGTTGGACACCTGAACCGCGCCGTAAGGGAAGGGATAAAGGAGGGAGTGAAAGAAGAGAGGAAGAGAGAGGTGCCGTAGTGGAGGGCTCCGGAATAATTTCGACCACCTGGGGATCTTTAACGTGCACTGACATCGCACAGCACACGGGCGCCTTACCGTTTTTCCTCCATAAAAACGCAGCCGCCGCGGTCGGGTTCGAACCCGGGAACTTCGGTTCAGTAGTCGAGCGCCCTCCACTGAGCCACCGCGGCGGGGCAGCTAGCTATGCGGAATTTGCTTATTTGGTATGACTGTCTCCAATATGCTTTTAACAACGTTTATTTGCTTCTTCCACCAAGTTGATGAGAGGGACGGAGACACCAAATTTTTGGTTGGCGTGTTCTTTGTTTCAAACATTGCGTATTGGCCCAGGACGCGGGATTCGTGCTCCGCGGTTCATATATGTACGGTAAAAAATTTATTATCGCATTATTTATACTGAGCGATTTCGGTTTAGGTTTTTCAGCGCAGATTGATTGATTGATTGAAATAACTTATTTCCATCAAAAAAAAGGTGCCTCCCTACCTGCCCCCGCCACGCAGGCGTAGGAAGACGGGCAGTCGTGCGGCCGCGGATTATAGAGTCTGGCAGGCAGCCCTTGGCTTGTTGCGGCCTCTTCCGCACCCCCCCCCTCTCCCTCCACACTGTTTGCACTGACAAACACTATGCTAGCTGGGTGTTTATAACGTTATGATGGGATGCGTTATGACGTCATTCCCAATGAAGCGCTCAGCAACCCTGGTCACGTGGGCCCCAAAAGTAGTGACACACAGACCGCTGCGCCGTCTGTTCTCGTAGACATGCCGTGCGTACCAGGGCCTTTCGAAATGTCGGCCGGTACTGCGATATGTTGAGCAAAGCCAAGCGGGCGAGGGGCTACATTGGGTTCTGAAACCAAGCGGCTCGTTTGTGCCGATCGCAGTAGGCATACCGCGTATGCCAATGCGGTATCTGCGTTGTATTTAGCTCTGCCAGACTACGCCGACGCCGATGCTCGGCGGACGTCTGTGTCGGTGGCCCTTAGCATACAGCGCGTCAGTCGGCCGATCCCCTGCTCACATCACAACGACATGTCTTACTGATCGTGCTCTGGGTCCTATGGCTGCTGATTACGATATCTGCTGCTTAATTGCATATAGCAAACAGGACCTGTATTCGCTAAATGAGCTGTGCTCCAAGATAATTCTACAGGATTCGGCATTTACCGCGCGAGTGCGAAATTCCCCGGGAATGCGTGCACGACGACTGCACCTCAGCGCTATACTTTTGTTTACATTGCAGCAATTGCGCGTTCTTTCGGCATTAATTGTAAAGCTACGTTCTATACTTAGAATGAATAATCTTTTTTTTTTTGCTCCGGTTGTACGTTTGCTTGTTTACGCAGTGCGGTATAACTCAGCAAGAATTGCTAATGAAAGCAAGCGTCAGCCTGGGTAGCGCTTGCTGACACCGCGTATGTCCGTCGTTTCTGGCTCGTTGTAACTGCTTTTCCGATGTGTCTAAATCTTTAAATTGCTTTACCTAGAAGTATGTTCGGCGCCCATTTGTAATAATTAAAATGGCTTAATTTGTTGGAATTTATTGGAAATGGCATTGCTGGAAGATGTGTAGCACTCCTGTAGATTTTTCACCGAAGGCGGTGGTGACCCCCGTGCGCACATCGCCTCTCGTCCGCGTGCGCCGCTTCGATGGAGACTGGAGTGCTGGCTGTTGCTGGTCGCTCGTTTCTCTTGCTTTCTGCACACTCTGCAATCATTCCAAAGCGAACCTCAATCACGTCCGATTCGAGTTCCCAGAGGATCCGCCACCTCTGAGCTTCCAAATCTCGAACCAAAGTCAGCGGGAGACTGCGTTGCTCAGCCCTGACCCGGAGGTACAACTCTGGATAGTGGGTTGGGCCCTGGAGGTCGCCAAGAAGCATGGTCTTCATGCCACCTAACGCCGTTGCGAGGGCCCACGCACCTGTATACACCTCATCCCTAAGCCCTACCGTCTTTGTCATATATGACAAACAAAAGTTTGTTCCTCCTCCTCTAACGCTCGACCCCGCAAACGCGAGGCCAAAGCATGGGCGGCATGGCCGTTACAAGGAACAGCACGGACTTACTAATCGGCAAAACAAAATTCCCCAGTAGCTAATTACTTTTGCATGAAATTACTGCTTTAAAGTAATACATGACATTACTAAATTACCAGCACTGAAAACCTATGAATTACAATACAAATCACCGAGAAAAGTAATTTATTACTGCAATTTAATTACCGCCATGTCTGGTGTAGGAAAACGTATTTAAAGAAAATAGCGAATTTTAATAACGATGTACAACACAGTTAAACAAAAATTTAAAAAAAACGAAAATGGCGCCAACTGTTACCACCCTGTTCCAAACCGGATGCTCATAGCTTCCTTCATCCATGCATGCATCCATCTATATCGTCTCCTGTCGCGGCAGTTTCGTTTTCTGCATCAACGACAGGCTGCTCGGATTTTCAAGCTCGGTTTTGCTTGGATGGTGCTCGCAGTGATTGTGAAAACTTCTTTGTGGTGAAATGTGTGCACTTTGTGACTTCAAGCGAGTGTTATACATGTCATCCAGCTTTGCGTCCGGCTGCACAAGTGCCAACGGAAACGACGCCACCGGTCATCGCGCTAACAGCCATGGTTTAAAAGGTGAGAGCAGATATTGCGTCGCAAGAACAACCGTCTCGCACATCTAACTTATGCGAGCGTTATGTTCAGACTGACAATATCATTAAGGACTACAAACAAGTTCTATACGGGCAACAGGTGCGATTTCCTCGTGGGAACTGCGCACTGCGCGGTGCTGTCGCTTGACTTTCTCTGTCCTCCGGAGCTAGAGTCACCTGACTCTATCCGGAGCGAGTCAGAAAAGTAAGAAACGTGCAATGCAGGCAAAATATACCAAAAAATCATGCTTACACGCAGGCGTATAAAGTCTGGAGATCACTGCATCGAGAATACATACTACGTAGTTTTCAAGCGAGCCGTTCGATCGTATGCACTCATTCCGAATGAATTGGGGCCGCTTTTCTGCTCTGCTTTTTGCGTCTGCACGGACGCTTGGTGGTCTGGCGACTGTGACACTACCCTCTACAGACTCGCGACATGGATATACTACAATATTGTGCGTCTTAAATTTATTGTGAAGACTAAGATTTTTCCTCCTCAACCGCTGGCTCGGGTATGGTCAAACTGCTCCCAGAGATTGGATACTGCGTTAACTTTTTACAGCAAATTTTTACGTAAACTTTTTCTTTGTACGTGATGCGTATTGTTGAAAGTGTACGTAAAGCGTTCGTACTGTGCTGTCAGCAGGCATGGGCAGTATCGATGATGCATGTATATTCGATATACTATCTTTCGATACATTTTGTGTATCGGCAGTAGGTCAACCGTGAAAGGTGGTGAACACCCGTGCACCACGTACCCGTGTATCACCTGCCGGGTGGCAGGTAGCAAAGTGCGACACCCCGTTGAGCGCGGGGACATGGGGCTGTTATGCTGTCGCAGAATGTGTCGACAGTTTGTCAGTTCTCAGAAAACTGGCTCTCAAAAGCTATTTGTCCCGCAATAGATTTAAATGGGCTCATGATGATCGGTGCATGAATAGGGAGAGCGCAGCATGCTAACTACCAGTAGTTAGTTGATGTTGCCAAGCGTGGCGAGTTCAAGTTCGGCGATCATTCTGCAACCCCTTCATATTGTTACCAGCCGGCAGCGGTGAAGGGATGAGAGGGCACAAACAATTTTATTGACCGCCAACTTGGATTCGAGAAACCGAAACTATGCCGCCATTTCGTCCCCTGACGTCATACCTCTATCCACCATACTGGACTTGACATGATCACTGGCACGTGGAAAGTGGTTGTTTCTGCAATGCTATTGTAGATGGCGCTACAAGTCCCAATGCGAGATGCGCTGTTTTCTAGTTGCAACCACAAATGGCGCTTTGATCTCGGGGTGGTAGGAGACCTCACGAAATCGCGAAACGTGGTGAGTAGTTGCTGCCACAGATGGCACTGTGATCAAGGGTGGTCTCGAAACTTGGAGTAAGAGCTAACGCTCTTAAAAGAGAATATTAGTTTAGGAAATCTTTTGGTGAGGGGGGAAGGGATGAGAGGGCACAACCAATTTTAATGACCACCATCTTGAATTCGAGAAACCGAAACTATGCCGCCATTTCGTCCCCTGACGTCATACTCACATGGTTCCACCTCTATCCACCACATTGGACACGTGATCATTGGCACGCGGCTAGTGGTTGTTTCTGCAATGCTAGTGTAGATGGCGCTACAAGTCTCAATGTGAGATATACTGTTTTCTAGCTGTAGCCACAAATGGCGCTTAATTTGATCTCAGTAATGTAAATAAATCTGCGGTGGAAATTAGCAAAAAGCGATTGGAGGACTGGTGGATCAAAATCAGAGAGGTGACATAAGTTTTAAAGTGTAGGAAGACGCTTTTAAAGAAAATGGCGAATTTTATTAACAACTTACAGAAGAGTTAAACAAAAATAAAGGAAAAAAACAGCATGGTGGCAACTACCACTGCCCCGTTTCAAAGGGGACGTTCCTACCTTCCATCCATCCATCCGGGTGGTAGGAGACCTCACGAAATCCCGAAACGTGATGAGTAGTTGCTGCCACAGATGGCGCTGTGATCAAAGGTGGTCTCGAAACCTGGAAGAGTTTGAGCTAACGCTCTTAAAAGAGTTTTAGTATAGCGTACGCAGACATATGCAAAGGCATAGTGTACGCTATAAAATAGCGTGCTTCGTACTGCGCATGCGCCAAATGCTATTCAAAATCGAGGTTTAACATACGTGCGTGTTACGTATGCTATTTCTCGAATTTAGCGTGCGTGCTCTTGCGTACGCTAGGAAAAATAGCGTTGTCAAGATGGCAGCGCCCACGTCACCCGCTTCGGATAGCATTTGTCAATGTTATTAGCTTTTAGGCATATTCATTGCCTTTAAATGGCACGCGTGATATTCGCTTTGCCTCCCCTCGCCAGCAGCTTAACGAATGAGGCATACCAAATTTTCGATTCAGTGCAACGATTCCGCCATTCTTGACCCTAACAAGACACTGCCGATTGTGGATTGGCTTGGTTTGGATTTTTGCGACAAGGTAGTCATAGCCTTTCCAGACGCAATCGTTTCGGCGGTAGGCAGAAGGCTCCGAAAGACCTCAACATGAGTCATGACGTTTTTAGAACCTTGCTTGGTTCAATTACCTAAAAGAAATTAGGCCCTGACTCGACTGGTGATGAACTGGCTTTCTGCGCGCTACGACTTGCATTACCTTGGCTATAAGTACGAAGAATGTCACAAATTATTTTCTCATTTCAACACCAGATGGCGCCACTGCGGCCAGCGCTATCGTTGCGTTCGGTGTGGCATACGTTAAAAGTGCTCATGCGACTTCCAGTGTAACCTCCCGCTAAATGCTTGCGTATAACGTACGTAAGCGCTCATACGCTATACACTAAATGTCTCTAAAATGCCGTAGTGGAGGGCTCCAGAATAATTTCGAACACCTGTGGATCTTTAACGCGCACTGACATAGCACAGCGCACGGAAAGGCACCTAGGTGCCTTTCCGTTTCGCCTCGATTTAAATGCGGCCGCCGCGGCCGGGTTCGAACCCATGAACGCCAGCTCAGCATCCGAGCGCCCCAACCGCTGAGCCACCGCGGCTGGTGGGAGCCCAGGAGGACGTCGTCATTTTCGCAACTGGCCACTGAGAGGGCCACGAGGCTGCAGCCATTCTCCGGGAGGCTGCCGCCATTTTCGTAAGCGGCAATTGGGGGAAGCTGCCAACCTCCATATCGAGTATTACTCGGCGAAGCCGATACGTTATTTACAGCCAGCCCAAGAGAACTAGGCCGATGGTTGGTAACTCGCCGGCCTAGAGTTGGTGGCAATGAGCTCGGCCGACTTAGCTCGTGCCAGCGTTGGGCAACGGCAGGCCAACTGTTGTGTCGGCCTATGACTGGCAAAAGGCAAACAACCGACTGCTGGCAAACGCCTTGCAATAGTTGGCTGCCAATGTGTAGGCAAGGAAATAAAGACTGATACCGGGCTGCCGCTGGCCACCAGCCACTTTGGATAAATGTTTAGGCAGTTTGTGTAATTAGGGTAGCCGCTGGTCAAAACGCTGTCTTGATCGTATGTGTAACAGCCGCCAGAACGTTTTTCAAATATACAAAAGTATTGCCTTCATGACACGCGCATATCGCGCAGTTGTGGTGCCTGAAAAATAGTCTCATTACGTTTGCATAATGTTCGCAACAAAAATTCCTGAGTGCACTATTAAGTTTTTCTAATAGACCATATTTGCAGTGCAGTTTGCTCATTTGCATTTCTTGGTTGTGTCATCACAGAATCACATGCAATTTCACGAAATAATGCTTAACGCACGTGCAAGAGCCACTGGCTCCAACAGCAGGATTTTGATTTCGAGTATATAAGCCCGTGAAAATTCGTAATTCTGTGGGTGTATGCTCAATGTGTCCTAGCATTAACGAGACCTTTTATAATTTGTATAATGTTTCTGCACCTTGATCTGCGTGACGAATCTGGTTGACTTTAGGCATTGCATGGTCTTCGTGACAGCTTGATATTACTATTCAGATTTAGTCAGTAAATATGCCGGCACTCTAATCAAACGACTACTCCATTGTGATAAGCTGCAGGCCGTTCTTTTTCATGTTTCAATAACAGAAAGTGCAAATTAAGCTTTGAAAATATTTTTCACGTTTTGTACAGCTGCCATTCTAGTGTACTTTCTAGTACAGTCGAGCTCGCCTATAACGAACATGAGCGTCACGCGGCGTCCGTTCGTTATATCCTGAAGTTCGTAGTAAGTGGACCACACCTATAAAGAGTTGCTTGTCAAAAAAAAAATTCTTTTAGAAAAAATTCGCGATGGAAGTCTGTTTTTCCAGCGTAGATCTTATGGAGGCTTCCAGTTTATTTTAAGCAGAAGCGATTTGCATCGCCCATTTGGAATCCTCATCAAGCTTACCTCATCAATGCCCTCGAATCTGTTCAAAATCGCGCTGCTCGCTTCATTCATTCATCTTACTCTTATGACATCAGCGTTTCCTCCTTGAAAACAGCATCCGGGTTATCACGTACCCTTATCGCTCCGCCGTCGCATTGCCAGCCTGTCTTTATTTCACAAATTATTCCACAGCCCTATGCACATCGCACCTTATATTCTTCCCCCAGCACGCATATCTCATTGCACCAGCCATCACCTACAAGTTGCCCGTCCACGCTCACGCACCGTCACTTTTTCTAACTCCTTCTTTCCTCGTGCAGCCGCAGACTGGAACGGCCTTCCAAACAACGTTGCCATCATCACTTGCCCAAGTCTTTTCGCTGAAAATGTAAAAACTTTCCTGCCATTGTGAATCTGTGCTTTTGATTGTTGCCACCCCTTATGTAACACCCCTCTTTTGGGGCCTTAAAGGTAATGAAATGAAAGCGTGCTATCGCCGAGGCCCTAGCTTGGCATAGACAAGTTGTCTGAGGCTCTTTTTGTAGCTCATTGCTACAGGCGCGCTTATGGGTGCTGGCTCCGAAGTTTCATCCTCATCTGATTCTTCCGCGTCACTCTCGTCCTGCACTTCAGAAACGATGCCCTCGTCCATGCACGGTTCCACGGTGTCGGCGTCGTTATCGACAGAAATGAAATCATTCCCACCAATGTCATGAGCCCCCCCCATGTCGGAGTCGACGGCGCGCTGCCATAAATCGTTGCTGGGCTGGTCACCTTCTCAAGCATCCAGGCTCGAGCGGCATCGACAAAGCCGGCCTTCCGGAAGTAGTTCCCTCGCCAGTGGCCATCACCTCCGCCCAGGCCGCTTTCATCATCTCTAGCGCTGAATACAATGAAAATGGGCACGGTGTTCCCGTCAGCCATGCCGAATTACAACCAGGGCCAGAGATTTGAACGAAGCCAACGAAACGTCCGCACCGCAACAAGATCAAGTGACAAAAGCGCGCGATGTGGTAGACGTGCAACGTGCACAGGCGGCAATCAAGCCAATCAAGCTAAATATACAAACGCACAGCGCCAGCGTAGAGACCAATGAGGGGCGTCCGGGCTCGACTGTATAAAAGGTGATCCGTTGTTAGGCCATCGTAGGGCTGAGCATGGCCCGTGTTGGCAAGCGGTCATCGGCTCTTGCAAGGCCAATGTCAATCCCCAACCACAGCCCAAGCTGGTTTGCCGAGCTCAGGCCATGGACGACTTGGTTGGCTGCCGGAGAGGGGCCATCGACGGGCCATGCAGGTTTTTCCAATTGGCTAGGAAGTTTAAAAATTGAGTTGAGGAACGGCTGTGCCATAATAGAAGCTGTGAACATAATAATCAACTGCAGTGGAAGAAATAAAATACTGAAGATACAGGATAAAGAAATTATGTCGAACTCAACGCAGGTGTTCACCGGTGTTCAAACGCCTGAACGTTTTCTTCAGAGACCTGGACGCCCGACGGTGGCTTGGGCACAATGGATGCTAACATTTGAACCTATAAATATACGGTGATTCTTCGGCATCTTCTGAAAGCAAGTAATCTCTGTTGATTTATAATTTAGGGGACAAAGGTCACAAAATTTATTTTGTGACTGCTGCAGTTACATTGCTCAAGAATTTTCAGTGTTGACAAATTTGGTTGTAGAATGACGAAAATTCTACAACCGAACGCAGCAGTCAGCTGAATCAGTTGCAGAATACATAGCCGCACTCCGAGACCTGGCAAATCCACCGTTTTTTGTCCCCAGAAGAGGCAATGAGAGACAGGTTCGTAACCGGTGTCTCATCGCTACATGTTCGCAAATGTCTTTATTAAAGGACCCAGAAAGGGGGTCTCAATGAAGGTGTGATATGTCTGTGATGTTAAAAGACGACGGCTCATAATTATCCCCCAGCAAGAATTTTAATGAGTTTTGTGGAAGCTGAGTTATATGCAGACAAAATTTGAGCTTCCGCGTCTTCACGCCTTTCTCCTCTCGCCTGCCAAAACGGCGGCGCTCCTCCGCTGGCCCCACTCACTCGGCCCCTTCCCTACCTCCGCCGCCTGCGGTGCGCGCGGGGTGGCCGCGGCCGCGGCAGCACGTGACGTCTGGAAGAATTTGGAATAACCCCCGGCTGCTGATGTCATGCGCAAGACGTTTTCGTGCGAAAGCCCGGCACCGCGTGTCGCCGCGAGGTGCGAAAGCGGGAATTTTTAAAAATGTATTGTAAATTTCCCGCTCGTTTCCGAGGTCTCGTACGCGGCATGGACGCTCGGTGGCCTGTACTCTACATAGTGCAAGCATTTTAAAGCCAAGCTCAAACACCCCTTTCTGTGGCCCTTTAAAAAGATCGAATATTTCCTTCACTACGTTTTCAAAGATAGCCTTGCAACACAAGAAAATTAATCGCGACACCCAAGAATTCACAGCACCCGTGCAACCAGTCCGAGAAGCAACTTCATCTTCGCATCAAGTTCGACCACAGCTTCAAGAAACCGCCCCGTTGCATCAAGTTCGTCCACAGTTTAAGGTAGAAACATCATTTTGCCACCGATTTGCTCCAGAGTTGAAGAGCATCTTCATCATCTCGTCAAGTTTGTCCCCGACATCAAAAAACAAATGTCTTCGTTCCATCAAGCTCATCCGCAACGTTCTACTACACTTCGACAAGAGCAGCAATGTATATGCACCATACGTCCAGAAAAAAATCCACAATTGCCTTCACGGCAGCCAGTGCAGCAATACATCATAGCACTGTACTGCTGAAATCTCATATTGGAAGATTGATTCAGGTCCCTTATTTGGCATGCTAAAGTGCTTTAACATGTTTAAAATGACCTAAGGACATCTGAAATAATTTTGCAGTCCTCGAGATAATTACGAGAGCCACAGCATACCATCATTACCTGATATGCAGTAACAATGGAAGTTAAAGCAAAACACGTTCTCCTTGGTAGCCAGCACTGGAAGCCTGCTCAGGAAGACCACAGAGCCAGCTCCATTTTCAGCTCTTTGTGCAGACCAGTATTTTGTGGTCAGCTGCTGAATATCTGTGATAATAGAACATGGAGGTATTCAAAGGGCAAAGCACGGCTTGAATTTTATTAGCTGAAGCAGATGAATCAGTTCTTGGACAGAGAGTAGAGAAACAGTTTCATGTGGAAAGCTTTCTTTATTCTGTTTTCCCAAGAAACGGCCTTGCCACACATGTACAGCGTACAAACATACAAACACGATGCACTGGCTTCTATTCTGCCTCATGAGACAAAAACCTTTCAATGACACCCTTATGCAGACACCTTTGTGCACAATAAGCTTTATACTGAGTGCTCTTGAAATAACATGCAAAAAGTATTGCACCCAAATTTCAATCGCTTCTAATTATGTTTTTGCCCCTTCCAATTGTTCCTCTTATCTCGTGCACCAATGCTGATTATATAAACAATAATGCGGTAGGATTGTTTCTGATCTCTAAATAACACCTCCCATCTATAAAACTGACATTGAAAACTAAAATCAAAAATAGTGAATTAAAATAAAGGACACCAGTCTGAAGTTCCTCTTGTCCATATTCTTGTCCATTTTCTTGAGCTAAAAAAGCAAAAAGCCAATATTTAGAAGATTTCAAGAAAACTGTCACCCACTGTACGTATTGAGTATAACTGACATAGACACGATCCTGATGAACATAAGTGCAAAATGCCACAAGTTTTACATCATCTGAACATGAAAGGCTAAAAATTGAAGGTAAAATCAAGAGAAGTAGGGGATGATAAAATTAATTCCACGCATGGAGCAAAAGGAAGGCCATACTAGGGTCCTTCTTGCAGTGTTTTTTGCGCATGAACCATCAAGAAGCTGCCCCAACCCTCTTTAAAAAAATATACCGCCTGCATACTTCACGAGTCCATTTATTATGTACATCCTCCATAAAATGGCAGCAAAATCTAGCAAAAGTAGTAAAAAGGAGGCAGGCTTGCAATACGGCTGCATCCAGCTCCACTGGCGGCCAGGGTAGCCGGCCAGTAAATCGTTTGCTGGCATATGTGCCTTCAGGAAGGTTTGACAGATATTCATGTGGAGGATTTGATATTCTGTGACAGAG
The DNA here is from genome assembly GCF_052857255.1 of Amblyomma americanum. Classification (NCBI taxonomy): domain Eukaryota; kingdom Metazoa; phylum Arthropoda; class Arachnida; order Ixodida; family Ixodidae; genus Amblyomma; species Amblyomma americanum. Next base: position 164,372,707 of record NC_135499.1, on the reverse strand, counting down.
TGAACGAGAAAGCAGCAACGAATAAATATTTGGAGTTACTAGTGAAAATTTAGGCCAAGACAACTGCCTTGCGTATATTGCACAGACAGTCATCTGCAGAGACAGTTTTAACAAGCAAGAACACAAAACGTATTATAATTACCATATACAGTATTGTGCATCATTATCGTGAAGACTAAAAATTTTCTCGCCTCTACCACTGTGCTCGTTTACGCTGAAACTGCGCACAGAACTCAACAGTTTTACCGCAAACGAGCCAGTGGTTGCAAGGCGAGAAAATTTTTTGAAGTCTTCACGATAAAGGTGCACAATACTGCACGCACACACACACTCTCTCTCTCTCTCATGGAAGGGGTGCGCAAATATACGCGGAGATTTCGTGAACACGCTTCCTAAACAGACTCTACAAGGTCGTAACGCGCAATATATGCAATATATACCGTGCTGCCGCCTGTAGGATTGACCCCCCCCCCCCCCCCCTTCCCAACTCGTACCCCTTGCTGGCCAGAAAAAAGATCAAAAATATCGGACGCATCGGCGCGTGCGCAGCTGAAAGCAATAAACGTGCATCGATGCAACCGCAAAGCCAGTAGTGGGAGGCAAATGGAGATAACAGCCGATAAACCGGTGCCCTCGCATGCGGCCCGGCCCGACTTACTAGCGGCAAACCGAACAGCAAATGGTTTGGTAATTTCAGGTTCCAGCGGGCGCCGGTGCGATTACCGGAAGTTTGCTCTCGCAACTGTTCGGGAAAGCGTAGCAGGGAGCATAAAATGTGCGAGTAAAAATGAAAAAAAAAAACATGAGTGATAAATTAGGGGTGCGCAAATTACGCGAGTAAATATAGTAACTGCCTGCATGACCTGGTGTGCCGAACTCCACCTGGAACCGCGAACATGTGGTGCTGCATGTCTTAATTGTGCATGTCTTACGCACTCGGCGTTCGCACCACAAAAGACAAAACGTTATGCTGAGCAAAAAACTAGAATGGGGTGCTCCCACGCTAGCGGCGCGATGTGCTGTGTCGCTAGGCCTAGCGTGCTTCGCATCAAAGCCACAGCGAAAGTGCTTTGAATATATATAGTTACGGTTTATTATAAAAGGTGAAATATTGTTACCAGTTTACTATAACCTCACGTTAAAATGAACGTATAATTAATTTCTGAAGGACATGTTGGCTCACCTGATAAGCAATTGATCCACCTCCATTTTCTTACTTGCCACATCACTCGCCATATCCTCCTCATCACGGCGCTCTTTCCTCAGCTTATCATTTTTCTGCAAGCCACCTGCTGCTCATTTATAAACGAAGCAAGACAAACAACAATGGCATTAAAATATTGAAAGTAAAAAACAAACATGTAACTGAACATGTGGAAGTAGTATACATATATAGGAGTATCCCAAACAAATCAGCACCATCTGAGCCTTGAAAATGTGCACAGATGCATCAGTGGACAAACATTTCTGACATACAGCAATGTGTTTGGGGTTGATCAATTTAATTTGCTTCACACTCTCACCAATTGATATCTAAACACAAGGTGGAACCAAAGTTGCCCAAATTTTATGGGTCCACTTGGAAAATTTAATTCTGCACCTTGTACATATGCAGTCAGCAAATTAATTATAGTTATGGTGCTTGGTGTTGCAAGTGATCAGCTGCAGTTACATAGAATGTTGATAGAACCTGTTCCCTAAGAGTCTTGTCTTCAGTACTTAACAGCTTGCATTGAAATAAAACATCGACCCCGATGGATCTTTGTGGCTGCTACTTGAACTGTTCTTTCAAGCAGAGGTCAAAACAACTAGGCCATCATTAAATTGCAAGTTTCCAAGCCCTCCTGTATTGCAAATTTATATGCACAGAACCAAATACATGCAGAATACCTTCCAACCTTTCACCCTTTTCAATGCCCCAATCTGCTAAATTCTACACGCGTATTATACATGCTGGAATGGCAGAACATGGAGGAACGAAAAGACAGGAGAAGCCAGATGCATTCCAGACGCATTGCGAAAAGCTTGGCGGAAGTTGAGTTTCATTCTTAAGACTATTTAATTTTTATATATGAGGCAAATAGCAATGGTTTCATAGTTGCTAAAGGGCCTGCAGTTTGTTGGCTGGTGTATGCATGAGCCATTGCTGGTATTGAGAGGCACAGGAGAGGAGGAAGCTGCCTCATGTACAAGTAGGGGCTGCAACTTCTGATTCCAGGGTGGCTTGCAAACAGTGGTGTCACTGCCTCTTTTAATTTTTGCCTTCGTGCATATGATTGCAGGCCAGGAAATATATAGGATGATGATGATGTTGATGATTATAATACAGCCATGCTAATTAAGATATCTGACAAAATAGTGAGCACTTACAAGTAACATGTAAATTAATAGTTGGTTCTATGAAGTATGAATGGATAAGAGACTGCTCCTCCCCCCATCAAGACAAACTTGAAGGTACAATCAATGCTTACTTTCTTTCACATTCCTCATCCACTTGCCTCTCTCACCCTTAACTTTTATGAACCTGAGCACACAGCAGACCATAAAAACAAGTTTTTACGACACGCACATCAGCATCTAACGAGAGAAGGTTGGGCAAGTTGGACAGCCAAACTGCAAACTATATATACAGTTGAAATATGAAGGAGAGAAAAGAGAGACACGGCACTGACTTTTAACTGTAACTGCATGAAGTTTAACTTACTATAGGAAATGTATGATCAGCAACAAAAGTTTGCAAGATGCTGCATCCACAAAAAATCCATGTTGTAACGTGCCCCGAATAAAAAGCCAGGTAGTGATTGGACTAATCTGCACTTCTATGTGTGGCTTATGTATTGTACATGTTTATTCCATGATCTTGCAAAATGTGTGCAACAATTCGCACCTTTTGCAAGTCTGGTATCCTGCAATATTTTGGCACCAATGGCAGAAAATTACACTGTGTTATTCAGAGTACTGGTGCTGTGTTTTTGTAAACATTTCACCAGGACTGAGCTAATTAATTCATCTCAAAAGGCTGGAAGTTGTTTCAACCATGGACTTGGGATTTCTTTTGTGCATTCTTGCTGCTGAGACAAAAAGGTAAGGTGGATACAAAGACATGGTAAGTTCTGAAATGTAAAAAAGGTCTGCATGATCTTAGTGTGGGCAAATTGAAATCCTACTAACATTAAAATGATACTGTAGCATTACAAGTTGTCTTGTTGCACTAGCTATGAAGCAACATTCTTGTGCATGGCTCTCTGAAGCACACAAACTCTGGCCAAATTTATTACCATCTGGCTAATTAGTGGCAGTGTAATAAGATACAACACAAAAGTGAAGTCAGAAGAACTTCCAAACATGACACTATAGCCTTCATGGGATTAGTTGTATGATGCAGTAAATGCGCTGTGAAATTTTGCAAATAACTTCATATTCATCATTATGCTCGTTACAAACATTACACATTACAAACATTACACTCATGTAACCAGAGATTCCAAGATAGCCGAATCAGCAAGCTCATAGAGAACGGACAAAAATTCTGCGGTATTAATAGATCACCTCACAATTTGCTCCGTTGTGTTGGAATTGTTTACTCTGTTAACATACTGGTTTTAAAACTTCCACTGTACCTAGCTCTCTGGAATTTAAGGGGAGCTGGACTTTTTAATTTAAAGCAAAGTGCACCAAATTCTTCATTGAAAACTGGTTTTAATCGAAAAAGGTCAGTATCTCTGGCATACATGTTATAACTAGCTGGCTTTTTGGTACCAGTTACAGTAGGTCACAGGAGAAAATCGAAACCACCTGGAAACTGGAACCAGGAACGCGGGGAGACGATATCTAGCAATGGTGTTATTGTTGCTAAAGGGCAGTATGCTGGTCGGTGTGTGCATTAGCCATTGCTGCCATTGAGAGACATGGAAGAGGCGGAAGCTGCCTCATGTACAAGCAGGGACGGCACCTTCTAGTTGCAGGGTGGGTTTACGAGCAGTGATGTCCCTACCTCTCATTTAATTTTTGCCTTTCTACATGATTGCAGGCCAGGAAAATAGGATGATGATAATGTTTATAAATCCAGCCATGATGATTCAGATATGCAACAAAATGGCGGACAATTACAAATAAAAGTAAACTAATGGTTTGTGCTCTAAAGGACCTGTGAAATGAATATGGGACTGCTTCATGAAGACCAACTTCCACTTGCCTCTCTCACCCTTAACTTTTATGTGGCTGAGTATACAGCAGACCACAAAAACGAGTTTTTATGACACGTGTGGTGTGCAGCATCTCAACGACAAAATGTTGGGCAAGCTGAGTAGCCACACTGCAAATTATATATACAGTGGAAAGATGAAGGAGAGAAGAGACAGAGGCAATGATTTTTAACTGTAACTGCATGAAGTTCAACTTAATATATGAAATGTACAATCACGATCAAAGGTTTGCAGGATGCTGCTTCCAAAAAAATCCAAAAAACCCATCCAAAAAAATCCATGCACCCCGAGTACAAAACGAGCTCATAATGATGCGCATGTGGCTCATGCATTATATGTGTCGACTACATGATGTTTGTAAACAGTGTGCAACAATTCGCAACTTTTTCAAGCCTAGTATCCTGCAATCTCTTGTCATCAAAGGTCAAAACCTGCACTGTGTTATTCAGAGTACTGATGCTTGTCTTTATCAATATTTTACCAGGACTGAGCTAATTCTTCACAAAAGGCTCGAAGTTGTTCAACCATGGACTAGGGATTTGTTTGGTGCATTTTGGCTGTCGAGACAAAAATGCAAGAAGGATATAAGGGCATGGTAAGTTTCTTTTCATGAAATGTAAAAGAGATCAGCATGATCTTAGTGCGCACAAAATAAAATCCTACTAACCTTAGAATGATACTGCAGCATTACAAGTTACCTTGTGGCGCTAACTGTGAAGGAACGCACATCTACATGGCTCACTGCGGTGCACAAACTCAGGTCAAATTTATCACCAGCTGCTTAATTATAGTGGCAGTGTAATAAGATACAACACAATAGTCAAGGCATAAGAACTTCCAAACATGACACTAGCCTTCACGGGATTATTTCTATGGTGCAGTTAAATAGTGCTTGGACTTTTGCGAATAACTTCATTTTCCTCCACACACTGTAGCATAAACATTACACTCATGTCACCAAAGAGGCTAAGATAGCCTAATGAGCAAGATCATTGAGAGGGGCAAAAAAATTTTGTGGTAATAATCATAAACCACCTCATAATTTGCTCTATTGTGTTGAATTGTTTACTTTACCAGGAAACTATTTTTAGAATTCCACTGTACCTTTCAAGAACCTAAGTAGGGGCTGGAATTTTCGGTTTAAACTAAACTGCATAAAATTCTTTTCTTGAAAATCGGTTTTAATCAAACAAGGTCAGTATTTCTGGCGTGCATGTTGAAACTAGCTGGCTATTGGTACCAGGTATAGTACATGACAGGACAAAATTGGAACCACCTGGAAACTGGAACCAGGAATGCGGTGAGACGACATCTTTGGAATTCAGCAACACGGTTTTGAGATATGAGGCATTGATCTGTGAACTCGGTCATGCTGTTGCTGATCGGGAGGCTTCACCTACACCCACGGAGGAATACTATATAGGAGTGGAAACTCCACTGTCTGCGGCGACCAGAAAAGGACCCAAGCCCGCGGCGCCTCTATCATGCTGGCGGCCTGGAAAGAAACTACTGCCATTTCGGTTGCCAAGGCAACCGGTCGAGCGTGTTGCTCCCGTTCGGCCGCGCACGCCTGCCTTCTATTGAGGGCACTCTCGCGCGCTTCTTTACTGCTGGTAGCCCAAAGAGCAACTGGTGCTACGCTTCAACCATTTGACCACAGTAAAAAATAAAACGCGTTCTTTTCCATGACTGCTATAAGATGATCTGTAGCTTCTGGTTGTACGCAGGGCTATTGTTTGACACCCACGCGATGACTGATTTGATGGGTATAAGCGCTGCTGGCATTTGTCGAAGGCAAACATGCCTTCACGTTCGTCGAGTATATGACCACGCTAAGTTTCATCTGCTGGAGGAGAACGCGGGCGTCGTACGGTGCAGCGTTTATGACTACACGTCAGCCAAGAAGGCAACAAGCGGCTACAACTTCTCACCTTGCTCACCTTCTCCCTGCAACACTTGTAACCGCTTTAGCAATTTTGAACAAAACACCTGCATCCCATCTTAGCCTAGCAAATTCCGAAGGAGGCCGCACTGCCCGTAGCAGCGCTGTTAGTATTACGGCCCTCCAACAGACACCGTCAAGAACTGTTGTTGTTTGACTTAAGGGCGCAGAAATACAACGTCACAGCGTGCCTGCTGAAGCAAACACCTGTGTCGTCTGCTTGTCGGCTGCTTTGAGTGCGCGCTGCCGGAGAGCGCGCCGAAGCCGCCTGCCCGGGCGCTGCATTTTTTTTTTTCGCTGCGGCTTCTACGAGGCGCCGCATGGCGCCGCCACTGCATACGGCCCCGTCGGCACATACAATTGTAACTTTATCTGGTCACCTGTGCTCGCTCGCGCTGACGGGAGTTTCACCTCCTATATAGTCTTGCTCCGTGGCTACACTTAAGCACTATCGGCTAGCATAGCACTGTCTGCCCAGCTTTATCACTGGCATAGGGCTGTCACTTGGTTAAGTAGGTTTTTCCACTTCATGCAAAGACACTGAGAACATTTGAAACTGTGACAAGCAACTGTGAACATGAAGTCGTGAAAAAATGGCGCAAAAATGTGCTCTTGCTTCTGCAACAGTTAAGCAGCAGTTCCACCTCTGCCTCAGCATGGGGACTATGTGATGCGTGGTCCTATCATTAAGTGCAGAGAGCAACCAGAATATGACAACCAAGCTTTTAGGACTGAATTTGTCATTTACCTCGGATATATTTACTTTCTTTATGACATGCTCGACTTTGTTTTGCTAAAATATGTCTTTATATAACCATTTTTGCGTTAGGTACTGCTGCATATGAGTTGCTTGTTTTAAAAAAAGGACCAAATATACTGTAGCACTTTTGATTGCACAGAAAGCAATGTATTTTACCTCCCCCCCCAAAAAATAAAAGTTCGCATGCAGAAAATATTTACTAAAAGGAACCAAAAGGTGTGTTCTAAAATAAACAGCAAAAGCTCAACCACTAATTGTAAGATGATGTAGGCCTGTCATGATATGATAACAAATGCTCTTTTTGTGGATCTGTCACTCCTTCTTTGCTGCAAAGAAAGCCCACTCACAGTCACTGTAGTCTAACTTACTAACAAGTTCAGCCTCAGATCTGCACCTGGTCATAGGAATCTGTAATAGCTTGCTACCTGGTCTTAGGGAAATGAACAGCCATCACAAGTATCACCTCTTTATCACATGCCATGTGGCGAAGACTTACATTGGCATTGCGTCTGATGCTACCTGCACATCACTAGCACAAGTGTGCAGCTGTGTGTTTAGTAAATGAGAGTTTCTGTGCCTGAACTTTGCCTTCTTGTCCATATTATCACCAAATAAATTTTCATTGCAAGGCTAATGACAGAGCATTATTGTAGAATGCATAGTAACTATGCATTGTGAAGCACGGAACATTGTACAAGTGACAGTTGTATCATGTACCTAACTAGGAGGAGGAGAAGGACATTAATAGAACAGGAGAGATCTGCCTGGTTGACGGCCTGGCATGCTACTCCAGGTGAGGGGGGTGAGGGTGCAATGTATAAACCTAACTAGGTTTATACATAGGTTTACACATTGCAATTATCAGAGAGCCAGCACAGCTGTGCTCTGTTAATCAGCGCATGACCTCTGAGACTTACCACCACTGACGGCACCCTTTGCTGGTGAAGCATTGGGAAACAGTGATTGTGCCACATTTGAATTAGAACAGCTCGGGTCGCCTCTGCCAGAAGAGCTGCTAGCAGCCAACCCTGTTTCACTTGAAGTGTGGTCAGCTCTTGCATTCACCTGAAAAGTATATGAAGGTGTACTGCAGATGCAGGAAACTGATGGCTTTGTTGATGACCGAGTGGTTTACGGAGCAACACTAAGCCACTACAGGCACAGCAGTGTACAAAAGACGAGGACAGAGTAGACAGACAAGGACGAGCACCACTAATATGTTCTACTTTCTCATGTTAAAAAATTGGCAGTGGTTGAGCTCGGCTATGCCAGGATATACGTAGCGAAAGCTGAGGCGTAGCTTCGTTAGTTTTGGTTAAGCTTTATTGCAAGTCCAGGTTAGTCTGGCTAGTTGTCACGTGGTTCGTCACGTGGCTGGCCACATGACCAGTCACGTGGTGCGGTGCGACCACACGTGGGAATGTGAGCACGGCGACTGTGAGTTCGTGGCCAATGTAGCTTTCGCTACAAAAGTTCTATTGCACCAAACATGCCTTGTAAACAAAAACTGTGTGTATGTGTACGTGCATGCACGCATGCACATGTGGATTGTGTGTGCATGCAGTCAGCGCAAGTGACACATAGATACCATATTCATGGCTGGTTCCAACTTGCTCCAAATTTCTTACTTGGGAACTGGGAGGCTTAAGAGGGCAATGCTGAAGAATGTGTGTGAAGCATATTTAATCCCCTTGAATACAATTAAACAAGCCTAGCTGATTGACAGTGTAAGCAAACTGAAGGATGCTTATTGCTGCTGTTTTATTAGTAAGTTGCCATGTTGCATCATCATAAAAAATTATCTTGATTTGTGCAGTCCTGGAAAGAGTGAACAAGAATGGCTGGACAGAAATCCTTGGCACAGCTTTTATGAAGGACTCAATGTAATGAATGTGGAAAAAAATGCAGAACAAAGTAGAGGACTGATTTTAGCCCACGTGCTTCATCTCCTTGCTAATTCAACTCCCAGTGCAAAGATGCTGTTATGAATATTGGTATGGCCTCTGACATGGAACTGTCAAAGGAATTACAAGGAGCCGATAGTTGCAGAACACACTGCTTACGGGAGAGAGTGCCAAGTTAGACACCGGGAACCTCAGTAGTTTCATTGCATCCAGAAATTGGTCCGCTGCTTCGCTGTTCTTGAAACGTAGGGCAAGCAGGTATGAACTTGCTATGCCATCCGAGAAGCTTTTTGCTGGCCATTCAACAGTGCAGTCACCTTTCTTGTTGAATTGAAGCTCAGGTGCGAGCAGGAAGTTGCTAGCCTGCTTGAGACAAGAAAGTGGCTCAGGAAAACAAATTACATTAAGCAACAACACAAGGTGCAGCAGTCACATAAGGCATTGCAAACAAAGGTGCTACATAAGCCTAGGCCTGTTCTAACTGCAATGAACCACTTTTATTACATACTGAGCTGCAGTGATCGAGCTACGCGCACATGCCAAACAGTTCCACTTCACTGCATCGAAAAATTTGCTAGACGACATCAAATGCAAAAAGGCACACAAGCTTTTCCTTCCACCAGCTATGGCCTGCATATATGTCCGTTGATCTCAAACTCTAAGCATGATCATCATTAGCAGCCTAACTATGCCCAATGCAGGACAAAGGCCTCTCCATATCTCTCCACTTAACCCTGTCTAGTGCCAGCAGTGGCCACATAATCCCTGCAAACTTCCGAATCTCATCCGCCCATCTAACTTTCTACTGTCCACCTGCTACACTTGCCTTTTCTTGGAATGCAATCTGTTACTCTTAACGACTGCCAGTTATCTTGCCTTCTCATTATATGCCCTAGCATTATATGCCCTAGCTGGCCATGCCCATTTCTGAGAATGTCATTAATTCAAGTTTGTTCCCTGACCCACTCTGGTCTCTTCCCATCCCTTAATGTTACACCTATTGATCTACTTTTTACTGCTCTCCGGATCATCCTCAGTATAAGTTCAGCCCTTTATGTCAGTTTTTATGTTTCCTCATAGACAAGTACCGTTAAGATGTACCTGTTATATACTCCCTTCTAGAGAGATACTGGTAAACTGCCATTCAAGATCTGCATGGCATCAGTCTGTGACCCAAGTGTGCACCATGCACACATTTGATCGCTACAACAGTTATGATTGTCAGAACAATGCCATTGAGCAAGCAGTCAAAGCATGAACTTTGAACAGAAAGGGTACAATGAGATTCTCTAATGTCCTGTATACTGGTGATTATTGAGAGAGTCTAAAGGGTAGTGGTATGAGGGGGATCAGCGCAAAGACTCCAAGTGTAAGCCATGACCCGGCCATTATGCGCAACAAAGTAAACAACAGCCCCGACCTGCACTCATGAAGCATACCTGTGTAGACAGATGGTCTAATCAAAGAGATGAGTTTGGTGACCCGTTCAGGCAGTGCATCTACCAGGATTGGTATCAGCTCAACATGCTTCGGAATAGGCGCGATGCAGAGGTACTCCGGGAGTGGGGAAGGAGGGTAATGATGGGGTCGATGGGATTGGGAGCAGCTAGTTGAAGGATTCGGTGTCCTTGTTTGGTGCTGGTTTGGATGCTTCTGATAGAAGGTCTCCCAGGTGTAAAAAGAGCCCCATGGAGTTTTAGTGCTCACTGAACATGGGTAGGAAAACGCTGAGGGTGGTCTTGTACAACATATGAAGCACATGCATTGTATAAGTAACGTATGGTAAAGTATGAGCGTAAGTAAGTTAAGTACGGTAAGGTACAAGTGAAAGTAAGGCATAGAACTGTTTCACATCTGCTGAGTTCAAATGTGTATGCTTGACCAAGAAAAGCATAGATGGGATTTTGGAGGCTTTATATGCATAAAAGAACATAATGGGCAGAGTCTAATTTAAGGATGAAACAGCCATTCTCTGGTGTAGAGTGGTACACGACTCATGACTGAAAAAGGTCTAAAACTGTTTCTTTTCAATAAAAAAGCTCGCTCAGAAAAAGCAAGCACTCTATCAGAGAGCTGCATGAAACTCACAGGCTCCTGGCCTATCACCAGCCTAGTCTGCTGAGTGACTCGGTTGCGGATAAGCATGATGTCATTGAAGCCGCTGTCCTTCCATTCTTTGTCCTCCTCATCGAACAACTTGGCTTGCTGGTAGAGCAAAACTTCCTCCTCCTCACCACTTTCTACCCCGTCCTATGACAGCAAGAAAAAATGCGACACTTTTTTTTAGCCAACAGTGAGATATGATGTTCTGCTAACATAAACTCATGAAACTTAGAAGGCATCTGCCCTGTTTTTAATTTTCCCTTTCTCATCTCTCAGTCAACAATGCTTAATGCAACAAATGTACTATGCTGTGAAGTGCAGGTTCCTATATCACAGTGGCTCATTTTTTTTAGTAGCAATATAATTTGACTGTCATTCACGGTAAATACTGTGTTTGATCCAATACATTCTTTGCATTCCTTGAGCAACACCTGTATGGATCTCTTCTAAAACTTTGTGTTTCATGCTGAGTTATGCTTTCAAGGAATGCATCACTGTCTATAATGCCCAATGTGTTGGTAATGTGATTTTTAATTCACTTCAAAACAGATACCTTCTTTTTCACTCTAAGTGCTTGACCACAGGAGAGAAAGTCAGAATAACAACTGCATTAATGGCCGTCTACGTTTATCAGCTGTTCTGCTTCAATTTTTTGTGGTCCTGTTTTGTAGTATTTTGTTCAATTTTTTAAGTTCTTTAAAGACTGATAATCAACAAGCTTGCATCATTACAAAGCTTGTTGAACTGTTGTTCTAGTCATGGATGAAACATTTGGAATACTCTAGAGCCAAGAACTCACTGTTTCATTCTCATGCTGTACAAGAAAAAAGTGTCCCAAGAAATGCCATTTTATTTCATCTTCACAAGAGAAAATTATAGAAAAATTATGTGGTATAGGGTTTTTTAATTGATTCTGTGTGCAAAATAATGTGACACTTACACTGGGAGGCAAGGATACCACACGCTGCACATAGAGTTCAACACTGCATGGCTCTGCAAGCCCAGACTGTAATCATAGAAGCACAGTCAAGAAATGAAGACCTGTTGTTATAAAATACATGCGAGTTCTTTAAAACTAGCTTAGCTCGCACTTTTATACACTGTATAAATTATTAACCAAAGTCATGGTCTCCTCTGAGACCTCTGAATTTGTAGTATAGTTGCCCATATTTAGCAATAATTTCATGAGAAGCTGCGGACAGCAAAAAATTACAAAAATTTAAATTCTCAAGTTGTTTTCCTCTATCTGTATGCTAGAGACACACCAAGTCCCTGAAAGAATGGCACTGATAAAAGCTACAAAGCAGGAAGTCTCATTAATGGCTTGTACTATTTAATATGCTATATAATATAATGACTATTCTGGCCGGAGCATTTAAACGTAACTTCAAATTCAGAAATCCTTTACAGGCATATTACATAGTACTGCATTTCTGACTTAGGTTTTTTTGGCTAAACAAGATTTTGTAAATAGCTTGAGTAAATGTCACACACACACACGCACGTGCACGCACACGCACAAACACACACACACATGCATGCACGCACGTGCACACACACACATGGACACACACACACACACAAATGCATGCACGCACGTGCACACACACACACAAATGCACGCATGTGCACACACACACATGGACACACATACACGGACACACTAAGGGCATCCATAGTTCTGACAACTCCCACCTAATACAATTCTCTGACCTTTATTTGTCCTTGATTGCTGATGTACACCTTTGCAACATGCAAACAGGTTTTGCTTGCTGCGAGCAAATATAAAATTTCATCTTGAGAGCAATGATAGGTGTCATGCTAAAAAGTGTGCCACCTTCTTCATGTGTGGTGCAAAGCTTCTTTAACGGAGTTCATCAGAAAAAGGAAAAGGCATTCTGAGCAGCTGCTCTCAATTAACTATGAGTGATCACACAAGCTTGATGTGATGTGAAGTCAAGGAATGGAAATGAAGGCCTAAAGCATCAGACAAAAGTAGGCTGCCTATCACTGCATAGTAGTGAGGTATGCTTGTGAATGTTGAGCAGCAGATGCATGAGAATTAGAAATTATGGGCAAGGTAGCACTGTGCTGATGGAGCCTACTTTGCGACATTTGCAAGATATCTTTTATGTGCAGAACTTGCTTTTCACTCAAGTTTCCAGTTTTTTAACGACTTTCCAAAAGTGCAGTGAATGCACTTTGAGATGAGTGTGCAACATGCTTTTAAAAATCTAATTTCTGACTGGTGCCACAAGAGCAGGGAATGATTTTTAAATTTAAATTCATTAGAGACCACTAATGAATTCTACATTATGTACATGTATGATTATGAAATGAGAAAATTTTCCAGGCAATAAAGAATAAGCTTTATGACCGCTTCTGTGCATTGCTTGCACGATCAAAGCTGACAAATTCATGTTCTTACAGTGTTGCTTAATTAGTTCTTAGTGGCTTGTAAACATATTCAAGGTTGCATGTAACCCATTCTTTTGGCACAGCCAAGGTATAATGCAGGTGTAATGCAGGACCTTGCACCTTTTATGAGGTGCAAGCTCTGTGCATGTCTCACATGCATACAAATGGTAAAATTGCACTAAGAATGTCCTTAGGCATTGAATCGCATCACTTTCAAGCCATTTTGACCACTGAATTGGTATTAAAAAATTCTAAGGACGATTACGCTTGCACTGCCCAAGCCAAAACCACCAAAACCCAAAGCTGCCTCCGCTCAGCACAACGTGTTTTGTACACGGTCATTTACATTTTAAATATCACAGCAGACATTACCGAGAAGCGTAATCGTCAGGCAATTTTTTCTCCCCCCCCCCCCCCCCCCCCCCCCCCGCCAAGATGGGTCTTGCCAAATTGTGCACCCATGCTTGTAAAAACACAGAATACAAAAGATAAAAACACACTGAATGGTTTGTCTGATAGAGATTGGTAATATAGTCAGCACGCAAAAATAAGTTAAGTAGGTGCATCTCCAGTAAAAAAAACAACGGGTCCAACTGGCCATTTGGCTCCAATTGGAACCAGTTAATTTCACCCAATAAGCCAGTCAATTTGGCTCATAAATTCAATTGGGCAGTCCATTTGGTTTTCCTAGTTTCAGTTCGGCATTCCAACTGGTTCTGCATTTCCAATTGGATTACCCAACTAGTTTGTAAGGTTTCAATTGGTTTTGGCACTCCCAGTCGGATCGACCAAATGGAACCATTTGAAACCAATTGGAAGTCCCAATTGAAGCCCAGAAAACCAACTGGAAGCTGTTCTCCCAATTGGAAGCCCCAGTTGGTCCCATCTGGGCGATCCAGTTGGAAAATCTAAGCACAAGTCAGTGACGTCCTTCACTCCCGAGATCTGTGTGCGCGCATATATATATATATATATATATATATATATATATATATATATATATATATATATAGTCTATAAATCAGAATACGAATCTAATTAGGTTCATGTAAAAGACATATTAGCAGCTTAATCTTCTGGATGGTTTTCATTATTTCCACTATCATCACGGGCAATCTTAAATAAGATAACTTCACTTAATGGTCAACCGCCACTGGCCCCAACTATAAGGTCTCACAATTAGGGTATATATCCAACTGCAAAGGTGTTCTGTAAATGTATGTTGAGAACTTGTATTGGTATAATCTTTGATTTTAGTGTTCCTGTGTGTGATGCATGCTTGTTGGTCTCGCTTGATTTTCAAAAAAGCGTGTAATTATAATTTAATTTCCTTGTAGAAATGTTTGCAGAAGTCTCACAGCAGTCATAGGAGAAAAGCCAGTCGGTTCTAAATTAAATTAAAATTTTTTTTTGGCTGGCCAGTTCAAACCATTTGAGTCAAATAGGTATGTCATTTGAGTTCAATTGGTGGGACATTTGGTCTGGTTGGGTGACCAACTATTTCTAACTGGAAGCACCAAGGGCTCAATTGGTCAAAGCCCAATGGGTGGCAAAAGCACAATTCTTTTTTGACCAATTGGTTTCAATTGGAAATTTTTCAATTGGACCCGTTGGCTTTTTTTACTGGGTTATTTTCGGTTTGTCAGCACTTGCCAGCACTCACTTGAATTGTTTTTCTCTGTTTACATTTATATAACTCTTATCCAAATTGTGTTTTGTTTATAGTTTGCATCATCTTGTATTTTTTCATATTTTTGGAATCCTTTTATGCAACAGTTAAACGTATTTTTTTTCTGCTGTTTGTATTTCAATATTTTTATGCACTCTTCTGACAGGAGGTACCCTGTGCAGCCGTTGGCTTTGGGGCCTTCTCCTGTCTATAACAAACGCGTGTGCATCTCTCATGATTGTTTGTAATAAAACTGATTGTGAAAACAACATGGCTATGGCTTGCATTTTATTCTTAAACATTTTTTCTGTCTCATTCACTCAAATTACACTATTTTGATTCTTGGCACTGCCACTTTCTATTCAATGTTTTTACATCTATACTTTAAAAGACCTGCCTTTTTTCGGAAGTTAAAGAAAAAGTGCCGAATGGAACGAGAAGTAACCACTGGTACTGCAACAATATACACTGTCTGCATATCATTTGAATTATTTATCAATATTATTTTTTAGGCTGACTTGTGTTTTTGTATGCTGAATAGAATTTTTTTTCTAGTGGCTTTTCTTGTATATAAGCAGCGACAGTTACATAAATGTATTTCCAATTCATTAAAAATTTCAGTGTGTTTCAGTGTTAAAACATGCAAACACCCACATGCATGCACACAAATGCACTTTCATGCATGCACTCGCAGTCACACATATATGCATGCGCACACCACCTTACGAACACAAACTCAATCAAACACACACATACGTGCACATAAAACAGCCCTGTAAACTGCAGATAAAAATCAATTACATTTCTTTGTGTCAATGTAGTGGAAGCTGGTGTACCAGGAGCCATATCGGTGAAAGTCTCTAGCATGGAAGCTGCTGGCAGTGCTGGTGGGCTGGGGCTCATTGAGCGTAATGGAGGTTTCAAAGGTTCAGCAGTGGAAGTGCACCTCTTCGGTGAAGTTCCTTCGGAGGTGTCACTAAAGGAGAACTCTCTGTCATCTGAGAGATGTCTGCCAGAGCTCTCTATGGTTTCTGAAATTAATTCGTGAAGTTTACTGAGTTTCTCAGTTAGTGTGCAAACCTTGAAGGGCTCGCATGCAGTGCATGTCTCGTCAGGTGAATATAATGCACCACAATTGTCACATTTACAATCCCTTGGCTCTGGCTTCAGCTGATTCGATTGGGGCAATGACTTTGGTGCCTCTGTCTGTTCCTCGTGTGCATCACGATCTCTTTCAGAGTTGTTTTGCAGTACTGTTGATTGAACCTTGTCCTTGCAGCTCTCAAATACCTCTTTGAAGTCCTCAGCCTGCTTCTGTGTCTTGAAGCGAACTGCCAAGATTTCAAAACAATCCTTGCCCTCACTGTAATCACAGGCACACCAAGACCATGCATGGCCACGTGTTGACAGAGGATGTAACTTCATCTCAGGCAGGATATTGTGGTTGGCGCAGAGGTTGAGAACATGATCCCGGCGCATCACCACACGGCACAGCTTGGTCTTCATGTGCCGCAGGATCTTCAGCTGACCTGTGCCACGCTCTTTCCACTCCTTTGCCTTAGCATCATACCGGTACAGCTTGGCTTGTTCACAGAACAAAACTTCTTCATCCTCTTCACCAGTCTTTACCTCGATTAGTTTTGGTAGCTCAACTACTGGTTCAAACTCTCCATTGGGAACATACTCCTCTGGCGCTTCACTTTGGCTCTGAGGAGAGTCTGCCCGCTCTCCAGACACAGCTGGTGCAGAATATGGGGGTCTTGTCAATGGAGGTGCAGTGTGTGACTGAAATGGCAGGGAACATGCTGTCTGCAGCTCAGCATCAGTTGAAGCTGACCCATTTACTTTTTGAGAATCCAGATTGGAAAGTTTCATGATCCTATCAGTAGATGGCTTCTGATCTGAGCCACCGACTCCAAATCTGAACTCAGTTCCTGCAGGCTGTTGGTTGGAAATGTTGTTTGGCAGTTGTTGGACTGTACTAGAAGCAGAAATCTTTGTTTTTACTGTTATCTCTGGCTCTCCTGCCTTATATTTATCGGTCATGGTAGGAGTCTTTGAAGAACTGCTGGCACAGGAGTTGAATTTTCCAAGTTCTTTCAGAGGGATCTGTGAAAAAACAGGAGTTACTGCAGTCTGCGGGGGTATCACAGGTGCTTCTGCAGTTCTTGGCTTCTCAGTGCCTGGCCTGGGCAGCTGATGAACCTACAATTGCAAAGAAACTGATGCAAACATACACCGAAGTTGCAACAGGAGCTGTGACAAGTGTGAAATAAAATGCTATCGCATTTCACTCTGAAGGTGACTTAAGTGTCCCCATAGTCTTTTTGAAAATGAACCATATTCAATATGAGGTTCCATGGCTCAAAACGAAGGAACAGGACACAAGAGCTAAATTTCCACTAAACGCTTCATTGGCTGCCACACGGTTTATAAAGAACAAACCAAGTGTGAGAGGGGAAACGCATGAAGGGTTATCAGGTTGACAGTGTGAAAACAGACATCTCAAAATCAAATGCAAAACTAAACCAATTGCAACTAAAAAAAAAAACCTAAAAACTGGTATGTTTCACAAGTTCGACTCGCTGCGGTGGCTCAGTGGTTAGGGTGCTCAGCTAATGATCCGGAGTTCCCGGGTTCGAACCCTACCACGGCGGCTGCGTTTTTATGGAGGCAAAACGCTAAGGCGCCCGTGTGCTGTGCGATGTCAGTGCACGTTAAAGATCCCCAGGTGGTGGAAATTATTTCGGGCCCTCCACTACGGCACCTCTTTCCTCCTTTCTTTTTTCACTCCCTCCTTTATCCCTTCCCTTATGCGCAGTTCAGGTGTCCAAAGATATATGAGACAGTTACTGCACCATTTTCTTTCCTCAAAAACCAATTATTATTATTATTATTTCACAAGTTCGCACAGTGCTCTGCATTCAAGAAGGCTATGTCTTTTATTGAGAGTGATCAGGAGGGACTGCTCACACAATTTATTGGCGTGAGTGCCAATATAAAGTGCTTAGAGGAAATTTAGTGCTTGTGTCTTCTCCCTTCGTTTTGCACTATGAAACATAGCGTGAATTACCCGCTGTCCCAAACCATCACCCTTCTAAGAAATATTAAATACTTGTGTTAGGCCTTGTGTCACTACATCACATAAGGGAAGAAAAAAAATCTCACCGACAGCATTGGGCTTGCTCCAGGTGTAATTTTGTTAATGGAAGCAAATGGTGCCTCCTTTGCAGGGGAACCAGAGGCTGGCATAGGCACTGTGTCTGCAGACAGTCCATGTAGCTGAGGTGCACTGGCTGCTGACCATGAGGCACCAGTGGGTGCGACCGTAGAAGCAAAATTAAATGGTGATGGTGCAGCCTGCATCACTCCAGGTCCTGGCACAGTAGGTGAAGGATGCACACAGGTTGCTGGCATCTGGCAGGCATGTGGGGCACTGGGTGGTGTGCCTGTAGCGGCAGGAGCAAGAGAAACGTTTGGTGCCTGAGGTGTTCCATGTGCTGGCCCAGGTGATACTCCTGGTGTTGTCTGAAAGGCAGTGAATGGAGCCCTATTCTCAGGTATAACAGAGGCCTGCGTAGGCACCATGTCTGCAGGCACTCCACATGGCTGGGGTATACTTGGTGGTGGGCAAGAGACAGCTGGGGGTGCAGCCACAGAGCCAGGAATGGTAAAGGACGAAGGCACAGCCTGCATCATGCGAGGTCCTGCTCCAGTGGGTGAAGGGCCCATGTGGGTTGCTGGCATTTGGAGACCGTGTTGGAGGTTTTGTGGTGTGCCCGTAGTGGCACAATCAAGAGAAACGGCTGGTGCCCGAGGTGCTCCATGTGCTGGCCTAGGTGCTACTCCTGGTGTTGTCTGAAAGGCAGTGAATGCAGCCCTATTCTCAGGTATAACAGGGGCCTGCGTAGGCACCATGTCTGCAGGCACTCCACATGGCTGGGGTATACTTGGTGGTGGGCAAGAGACAGCTGGAGGTGCAGCCACAGAGCCAGGAATGGTAAAGGACGAAGGCACAGCCTGCATCATGCCAGGTCCTGCTCCAGTGGGTGAAGGGCCCATGTGGGTTGCTGGCATTTGGAGACCGTGTTGGAGGTTTTGTGGTGTGCCCGTAGTGGCACAATCAAGAGAAACGGCTGGTGCCCGAGGTGTTCCATGTGCTGGCCCAGGTGCTACTCCTGGTGTTGTCTGAAAGGCAGTGAATGGAGCCCTATTCTCAGGTATAACAGGGGCCTGCGTAGGCACCATGTCTGCAGGCACTCCACATGGCTGGGGTATACTTGGTGGTAGGCAAGAGACAGCTGGGGGTGCAGCCACAGAGCCAGGAATGGTAAAGGACGAAGGCACAGCCTGCATCATGCGAGGTCCTGCTCCAGTGGGTGAAGGGCCCATGTGGGTTGCTGGCATTTGGAGACCGTGTTGGAGGTTTTGTGGTGTGCCCGTAGTGGCACAATCAAGAGAAACGGCTGGTGCCCGAGGTGCTCCATGTGCTGGCCTAGGTGCTACTCCTGGTGTTGTCTGAAAGGCAGTGAATGGAGCCCTATTCTCAGGTATAACAGGGGCCTGCGTAGGCACCATGTCTGCAGGCACTCCACATGGCTGGGGTATACTTGGTGGTGGGCAAGAGACAGCTGGAGGTGCAGCCACAGAGCCAGGAATGGTAAAGGACGAAGGCACAGCCTGCATCATGCCAGGTCCTGCTCCAGTGGGTGAAGGGCCCATGTGGGTTGCTGGCATTTGGAGACCGTGTTGGAGGTTTTGTGGTGTGCCCGTAGTAGCAAAAGCAAGAGGAACGGCTGGTGCCTGAGGGGCTCCATGTGCTGGCCTAGGTGCTACTCCTGGTGTTGTCTGAAAGGCAGTGAATGGAGCCCTATTCTCAGTTATAACAGAGGCCTGCATAGGCACCATGTCTGCAGGCACTCCACATGGTTGGGGTATACTTGGTGGTGGACAAGAGACAGCTGGGGGTGTAGCCACAGAGCCAGGTATGGTAAAGGACGAAGGCACAGCATGCATCATGCCAGGTTCCGCTCTACTGGGTGAAGGGCCCATGTGGGTTGCTGGCGTTTGGAGACTGTGTTGGAAGTTTTGTGGTGTGCCTGTAGTGGCAGCAGCGAGCGAAATGGCTGGGGCTTGTGGTGCTCCATACTCAGTGGCGTCACGAGGGGGTTGCGGGGAGTGCGGTCCGCATCGGGTGCAGAGCTCAACAGGATGCAGCTGCAGAAGAGAAGGAGGGAGTGCAGTGAAGTTGATGATGACGCTGAGCTTATTGAAGAGAGTTTTGAATGTGCAGATTGTTTCAGTTGTGAAACTGACAGCCTTTTATGGTTAATTGTCTGAGAGTGCATTTGCCATCAAAATAACTTCCCTATGATGGCACCTCAGAGTGACAGGCTTGGCCCCAAAAAGCCCAAGCATTGATGTGCATTGTAGTTCGTAACATTCATCACTCAGTGAAAGTTTATTGTCTCGCACAACCTTTTCACCTGACCTGCAAATATTTCGGAGGGTTCACCTGTATATGGCGTCATGAGAGAGAGGGGGGAGGGGGTTATTTTAAAACCTATTAAAAAACTTCTTGCCATCTAGAATGGAATCTAGAGCAGCTTCTAGAATGGGATTGGGAAATATATGTTATCAGGACTACCACTGTTATTTGCTGAAAGCGAACTGGCAAAAAGCATAGACGTTGAAAAAATGACCAGCAGCTTTGCTGCCCTCATAGTCAGAAAATTAAAATTTTTTTTTATTTTTTTTTTGTCCACGCATGCTCCAAGTGGGTGAATGCTTTCACCAAGTGCCTCCACAACTGATACATCCATTTTCCCTGATTGAGGTAATAGGAGAAGAGTTCTATAGTTTATCTGCCTCAATACAAAAACTAATTTTTAGAGCAAATTAAACTTACAACATATCAATGTTATTTCTCTCTGCGTCAACACACTAATTAGGAAATATGCTTTTCATAGTTTATTTCACAACAAAAGGAGACTTTTTGCTGCTGCAGGAAGCCTGTTACCGTGTTTAACGGAATGATCATCAGAAAATCTTTGCCCATGCAGAAATTTGTTCAGGTTGCGAAAGAAAACATAATCTCAGGGACTCAGGTCTGAACTACAGGGCGAATGGTTAAGCTTCATGAAACGGCAATTCCATGTAGCAGCTTGTGATTTGCAAGACTTATGAGCTTGTTTGTGCATTGTCCTTAAGCAACAACATACTTGTTGACAACTTCCTGTGGAGGTTTGCTTTGACTGTCCACATAATGCTTCTATTATTGAAAAATAGGTGTTTCCTGCTATCGCCTTGTGTGGCATAACTTGTAGTCATGAAACACCTCCTGTATCATAAAATTAGTTGACAATGCCACAGTTTTTTTTGAAGTTGCTGACCTTTGTGTCCCCATGGCATTGGCTCTAGTTTGGACTCTTGATTGTGGTGGTGGATCCACGTTTTAACAACCGTAAACAAGAATACGAGTCTCCTGGATTTTTTCTAAGCATGTCTAAATTATATTGGCTATATTACCGGATACATGCTTTCTACTCAGGCGTCAGCATTTATGGCACCCGCTGGGAACTGGCCTTTGATACCAGCAAAACATTACTAATGATACTAGAAACCATGCCTTCTGAAACACCTAATTCATGATCTGCAACACTGACAATCTTCTAAAACCATTGCCTCCTCATTATGACAATCATCTATCTTCAATTTATTCCTGACTGCCTTTAAACTATTTGACCTAAAACCATTGATGGTAGGAAGGCGTGTTACAACAATGTACAGCAACTATCCTTTCATGGATTTATTTATATCTTTTTTTTTCGCAGAAAATTTATTCATGAAACAGAGTTCAAACCTCTTGATTTTTTCTAGCCCACACTTTACTGCACTTGCTATATAGTTGCTTCCAGTGCTTTAACCGGACTGAACTAGTACTGTCCACTATGTTCGGACTTGAATAAATTTGACAGACAAGCTCAGCTCCCCAACACTGGTGGAGCCTAATGGTATAGACACTTTGCTGGACTCCTCGCGTTTATGTATCATGTGACGTCCTGAATGATAGACTCACCTGTCCATGCACAGCCACTCCTGCTGCAGCTGGTTGTGGTGAATTGAGTGGCTGGAAGTGTCGATGAAGAGCTGGGGGCTCACCATGAAATGGGGTTGAGGCACATGGGCAACTGAGCCTTGGTATGTAATGACTTGCATTGGCAGGGCTATGACCACATGTTGGTTGGGAAGATGGTGAGGCTGGAGTACAAGGTGGTAAGCCCGCTGCTACCCTTGGGGCCATTGAGTCAGCAGCTGCAGCCTCTTGACTGGGGTAGTCACAGTGTGAATTGTAACCACCTTCATGACTGCTGGAAGATCCATTCAAATGCCCAGAGTTCTCCTGTTGTGAATGGGTGGCAGATCTGGCAGCAACGGAAGGTTCTGAAGCTATCTCTTCTCCATTCAACTGCCCAGAGTTCTCCTGCTGGTACTGTGAATTGGATGCAGATGTGGCAGCAACAGAAGGCTCTGAAGCTATCTTGTCAATTCTTTTCTGTGGGAAGAAACCACACAAATATGCTGAATAATGTTAAACAGCTTATTGTCCACACACTGAGCATAAGGTGAGGAAAACAATCGGAAGAGAAAAGAAAATACCAGGGAGCAAGGACTGCAGTCTTCAAGAAATAAACTGAGCAAACATAACATGAGCGAGCGTTTTGAGCATGCTCATGTACAGTAATATGTGCCTGCAAGCTTTTTAGAAAATAAAGGATATATTTATATGCACCGTGCCTGTCACATGGAGGAAGGTAGTAATGGTCTGCAATTGTTGCCGCAGTCCTAGTGATTCACTAAATTAACCATGACCATGTTCTTGAGGTCATGGAGTACACGAGTCTCCTAGTTGCAAAAAGCGTGTGTAATCATGTGCTAACTGGGCACACACTGCATGAAGGGCTGCACAGGGAGGGATCTTCTGCTGCTCCGCTCTGCTCCTCTCACCTTGCCACGAAGGTTCTACCCGTTTTTTTTTTTTTGATTTTTTTTAACCAGAGAGACTCCTCTACCAAGCTCGGGGGCTACTGAGACTGCTACCATCACGGCTTTCTACTATTAGAGACTGACTGCCTCAGACACAGGTGTGCCTCAATGGCACAAAAGATGGGCTGACCTTTTAATGCGAAAGCATTACTACTCCCATTACAAGTGACGCTGGCAGTGTGTGTTACTATGTGTACTCACAGATAGTACCAAAAATCTTGGCAATGACAAGAAAAATAGGGTGATGTCATCAAGCGGCCATGACGTACACAGCAAGCCGAACACCGCCATTTCAGACAAACATCTGTTGTTTGTATATATACACTCTCCAATGGCCCACTTCAGTGTGGTACTGCCAGTTTTAATGACAACATTTGTACCAAAACTGTGACAAAAACATTTGTTGTGTAGTGTTCCAGGTGGTGTCATACGATTTCTCGCTACATACAGCTTACATGTGCTAGTCAAGTAGGAGGGTAGCTTGTGACAGGGATTAGAACTGACAACATATGCACCTTCAATTGTATGCCTTTCCAGACTTTACCGCTTCCCCTGGCATGGTGGAGGTACGTGTCCACCTAGTCATAAGACTTTCCTTTCCTCAAAAACAAATTTTCTACCCTGGCATGGCTCTATGCGCTGCCGCCCCTCAGGGTGTGCAAGCCATGCTGGTAGAAACTCGAGCTCCAGCACCGCAAGTGCCTTTGCGTGTGCCTAGGCCTGCCCAAAAACTTGCAGTGTGCTGCAACGTTGGCCAAGGCAGGAGCTGGCCACTTGAGCTCCAAGCAGCGCGCAGGGCACTGAATCACATTGACTGGCTTCACTGCGCATCAGACGATGGCTCGCTGCTGCAGCGTATGCGCTCGCACCCGCACTCACGAATGAGCGCGGCGCGGCGCTGCTCGAGTATGAGCAATTGACTCAATGCCCACCCCCCTACGGCTCCTGCGCGCCCTGGCCTGCTGCCTCGGAAGTACAGCGAGAGATCGTTGGCATCGCGGGGAAGCGGAGTACACCGCTCTGTGCTGTGCAGCAGCTGGCCAGAGCCGTCATACACGATGAACTCCAGGACCATCTCCTTTTTTACACCGACGGCTCAGTGGCCCGCGACAGCTGCTCCCTTGCAGCGGGCGGCTACCATCCCTGCCCTGCGACTGCACAGCCAGCAACACGCAACCTTCCTGGGCTCCTCCACCACGGCAGAGTTGATAGGGATCCGACTCGGGCTGGACCTGCTGCTCACCCTCGGCCCTCTGCCGCCCAGGAGTGCTCTGCTGTGCGACTGATCCCGCGCCGCCCTCAGCCGCCTGCAATCTAACGGCCGCGGTACCCCACTAGTGCGGGAAATTCGCTTGCGCATTGAGCGCCTTGCACAGAGAGGATGTGCCGTGCATGCACAGTGGGTGCCCGGTCACTGCTGCATCGCCGGCAACAAAGAAGCTGACGACCTCGCGACCGCTGCACATCAACTACCTGCCAGCGATCTGCCGCTTGCACTGGAGGACGTGCGTGCGGCCATCCACGACCATCTCCGCAAGCAGCACCCCGTCCCATGCATCGCAGGAGGTGAGTTCATCAACAGTATCACCGGCTGTCGCGCACTTACAATGGTCATTTCCGCTACCCCAGCTAAGGTGCTTCAGTATGGATGGCTAGCAAAAATCTTTTCCTTCCTTTTTACTATTATTTTAATAAAAAACCACTACCACCACCTACCCTGGCATGGTGGAGGTGTCCATTAAGACGTGAGACTTCCCTTTCCTCAAAAAACAATTTTCATATCAAAATTGTGATGCAACCGTTCATGGTACAGTGTTCCAGGTGGTGTAACAGGTGCGCAAGTGTGTGTGTGTGTGCGTGCGCGTGTGTGTGCGTGCGTGTGTGCGCGCGCGCATAAGTGGCATGTGTGTGGGTGGATGTCAATGCACCCAGGGACAGTAATGCTTTCGGATTCCCACACGTAAGCAGTCTTAAGTGTCTCTGCAGAATTTTTTCTGCCTCCTCTCGCCATGTGTGTACTTCTGTTTTTTGATACTCTCATGTACATGGAAGTTCTGCCATGGCAGATGTGCTTGGTGTCCATTGCAGTTACCTCTATGGCACTTCAGTACAACATTCATACATGTCTCTCCTCTCTAGCTTGAACCACCCGTAGTCAACTAGATGGTGCTCCCTTCTGATGGCTACATATAGAAATGTGCAGTGGATGTGCTAGTCCCACTGCTAGTGCCACTGCTAGTCCCACATAAAGTATGCACTTTGGAGCAGTAACTGCATATTCTTCATGCTTTAAAATGCCTCGTTCATGCCTGGACAGTCAGCATTCCTTGTAGATGTCTACACGATTCAACGCATCCTTAGTGCACTGCACATTCTTCACCGTGGGATTGTTATGCTGGACGCACGCATTCTTGGAGCCTTGCATATTCTCCATCATGGGATTGTTATGCTGGACGCACTCTCATTTGAAAGCTGAACTTTTGATTCGTTGCACCTAGATGCCAGTAGGAAACCGCCAGGAGTAGATTTATTGCACCTTCACACCAGCAAGAAACTGCCAGCAGCAGCCACCACAGCTATTGGCAAATGTCACACTGCTGCAAGGGATGTAGGGACTAGAAAATCCTTCACATCTGGTGTGTTTGCTGATGTATGCAGATGTATGCAGACTTGATTTAAATTGTTCTTGTGTCTGTGCATGCTAAGCATATTAAAGGAATGAATCCACCTCCTCCTATTAAAAAAAACATCGTTGTCCATGTCCTTCTGGCAAACAAAGGAAAGTAGCCAAAGTTTGTTCAGTTATCTTTCCATTCAAAGTGCACCTTGCTAACACAGAGTTCTGCAGATGCAATTTCATCTCAGTTCAGTTATCAAAGTATGCTCAACATACTTGTGCAGTTCTGCATCCAGCTACATAATGGTTGGAATATTGCCCATGCAACCGATGTTTCCAAGCACTATAGCCAATGCATAATGCAAGGCATGGAAAGGCAAGGCAGCAAAGGGCAGGGCAGGTCGGGCAAAGCAGGGAGGGTGGCAAGAAGGAAAAGTAGAGAACATGGTGCTCAGGCATCTCTGCCAGCCTCTCCAGCACTCACTGCATCTTTGGCATCTGCTAAATAGCAATGTGTTTGCAGAAAGTGTTATTTAAAATGCCTAAGAACAGGTGCCGAGATAATATTGCTTCCTCAAAGCAGTAATGTTAAGTGCACTCAGTGTCTATTTAACATGTCATTAGCAATGGCCATTGCACTCAAGCAGAGGCAGTGCTGCTAACATTGTAAAATGCTCGCAGCGGCATTGTAACACCTTTTGCAAAAGACTTCACACCATTAAGCTACCCACGAAACTCAAGAAGGGTTATGCATTGTGTAACAAACGTCTAAAAAGATATTCATTTTTCATTCATTCATTCATCTTTATTCGACATCTTTACAGAGGTAATGTCTAGAAGAGATCTATTTTCAGATGTTCTGTAGACAAGGAGGCAAAAAAGGTGTTATATGCCTGCTAATGCTCCACCAAAAAAGATCTAGAAAACTTCATAAGAAGTCATTAAGAAACGATTTAGAACTTTTTATTTTTTGAAAATAGCTACTTAAAAGGCAGCCTATAGACTGAATATCAGTATGCTATATATTTAGAGCCCTCTAAAATCAACCAGTGGAAATTTATTAGGTTTAGTGATCATGCTTTTTTAATAGTGTTAGCTCTTACTCATCACGTTTGGAGATTTCATGGGGTCTGCTACCGATGGATGGATGGATGGATGGATGGATGGATGGATGGATGGATGGATGGATGGATGGATGGATGGATGGATGGATGGATGGATGGATGGATGGATGGATGGATGGATGGATGGATGGATGGATGGATGGATGGATGGATGGATGGATGGATGGATGGATGGATGGATGGATGGATGGATGGATGGATGGATGGATGGATGGATGGATGGATGGATGGATGGATGGATGGATGGATGGATGGATGGATGGATGGATGGATGGATGGATGGATGGATGGATGGATGGATGGATGGATGGATGGATGGATGGATGGATGGATGGATGGATGGATGGATGGATGGATGGATGGATGGATGGATGGATGGATGGATGGATGGATGGATGGATGGATGGATGGATGGATGGATGGATGGATGGATGGATGGATGGATGGATGGATGGATGGATGGATGGATGGATGGATGGATGGATGGATGGATGGATGGATGGATGGATGGATGGATGGATGGATGGATGGATGGATGGATGGATGGATGGATGGATGGATGGATGGATGGATGGATGGATGGATGGATGGATGGATGGATGGATGGATGGATGGATGGATGGATGGATGGATGGATGGATGGATGGATGGATGGATGGATGGATGGATGGATGGATGGATGGATGGATGGATGGATGGATGGATGGATGGATGGATGGATGGATGGATGGATGGATGGATGGATGGATGGATGGATGGATGGATGGATGGATGGATGGATGGATGGATGGATGGATGGATGGATGGATGGATGGATGGATGGATGGATGGATGGATGGATGGATGGATGGATGGATGGATGGATGGATGGATGGATGGATGGATGGATGGATGGATGGATGGATGGATGGATGGATGGATGGATGGATGGATGGATGGATGGATGGATGGATGGATGGATGGATGGATGGATGGATGGATGGATGGATGGATGGATGGATGGATGGATGGATGGATGGATGGATGGATGGATGGATGGATGGATGGATGGATGGATGGATGGATGGATGGATGGATGGATGGATGGATGGATGGATGGATGGATGGATGGATGGATGGATGGATGGATGGATGGATGGATGGATGGATGGATGGATGGATGGATGGATGGATGGATGGATGGATGGATGGATGGATGGATGGATGGATGGATGGATGGATGGATGGATGGATGGATGGATGGATGGATGGATGGATGGATGGATGGATGGATGGATGGATGGATGGATGGATGGATGGATGGATGGATGGATGGATGGATGGATGGATGGATGGATGGATGGATGGATGGATGGATGGATGGATGGATGGATGGATGGATGGATGGATGGATGGATGGATGGATGGATGGATGGATGGATGGATGGATGGATGGATGGATGGATGGATGGATGGATGGATGGATGGATGGATGGATGGATGGATGGATGGATGGATGGATGGATGGATGGATGGATGGATGGATGGATGGATGGATGGATGGATGGATGGATGGATGGATGGATGGATGGATGGATGGATGGATGGATGGATGGATGGATGGATGGATGGATGGATGGATGGATGGATGGATGGATGGATGGATGGATGGATGGATGGATGGATGGATGGATGGATGGATGGATGGATGGATGGATGGATGGATGGATGGATGGATGGATGGATGGATGGATGGATGGATGGATGGATGGATGGATGGATGGATGGATGGATGGATGGATGGATGGATGGATGGATGGATGGATGGATGGATGGATGGATGGATGGATGGATGGATGGATGGATGGATGGATGGATGGATGGATGGATGGATGGATGGATGGATGGATGGATGGATGGATGGATGGATGGATGGATGGATGGATGGATGGATGGATGGATGGATGGATGGATGGATGGATGGATGGATGGATGGATGGATGGATGGATGGATGGATGGATGGATGGATGGATGGATGGATGGATGGATGGATGGATGGATGGATGGATGGATGGATGGATGGATGGATGGATGGATGGATGGATGGATGGATGGATGGATGGATGGATGGATGGATGGATGGATGGATGGATGGATGGATGGATGGATGGATGGATGGATGGATGGATGGATGGATGGATGGATGGATGGATGGATGGATGGATGGATGGATGGATGGATGGATGGATGGATGGATGGATGGATGGATGGATGGATGGATGGATGGATGGATGGATGGATGGATGGATGGATGGATGGATGGATGGATGGATGGATATGGCTGAACCCTTTAAATCGGGTGGTGGCTCAAGCCACCTCAACCGACAAGGGCACATACGCAAGATGTGTAAAACAAGAGCAGAATTGAAAGGACGGAAGCAGTGCAATACCCAGCACGATCTAACGGAGCTCAACAATGTCGGCATGTCTCGAGCATCGCCCATAAAGGTAGACGTGGAAGGAATAACCTTTAAAATGGAGCACCAGCATCGGTGATGTCGCATAATCAGTCCGGAGTGCACTTTGCCGGTATCTATTGGCAGCGAACAAAGATGAAACTGAAGACGTACTGTACGCGGGGGAAACTGTAAAGCGTAATAGATGTGCTGGTCCCCCACAACAAGGAAGAGGCGCTACTGCTGCTCTACAGTGGTGAGCAGCCCTGTCTAGAGCGTGCCGACGGTTATGGATGGATGGATGGACGGACGGACGGACGGACGGACGGACGGACGGACGGACGGACGGACGGGCGGGCGGGTGGACGGGCGGGCGGGCGGGCGGGTGGATGGATGGATAGATGGATGGATGGATGGATGGATGGATGGATGGATACGGCTGAACCCTTTACATCGGGCGGTGGCTCAAGCCACCTAGCCATGTCTTGTGAAAATTTTACTCTTCTCTTGATTTTAGCCACCAATCAGATAACCTTCGCTTGGTTACTTCTAACCGCTTAAAATCTACTTTCCCTTCACTGTCCTTAAACCCCAATGCCTTGGGTAAATCAGCCCCGCTGCTTTCCACTGTAGGGTGAAGCCCTTTACAGGAGAGTATCAAGTGTTCAGCCGTTTCCTCCTCCTCTCCGCACGCAACGCACAACGTGTCTATCTCGTGGTACCTGACTCTATATGTCTTAGTCCGCAAAACTCCCGTCCTGGCCTCAAACAACAAAGAGCTTCCCCTACAATTATCATAGATATTTTCTTTGACAATTTCCTGTTTAAAGGTCCGGTATGTTCCCAGTGCCGATTTCGTCAGCATCCCTGTTTTCCACAAAGCTCTCTCTGTTTCTTAACCGATAATTGCTGATTTGGCCCCTTACTGCTGTCCAGATATTTGCTTGTCAATTTTCTAGTTCGCTTTCTCCATTTCGTGTCAACATTCTTTATATACAGGTATCTAAAAACTTTCCTAGCCCACCGCATTTCCTCCATCTTTCTCAATCGTTCCTCAAATGCTATCTTACTGCTAGCCTCTCTGCTCTCGAAAGACGCCCATCCCATATCACCCTGTACCCCCTGATTTGGTGTATTGCCATGTGCTCCCAAAGCTAACCTCCCTACTCCTCGTTGTTTAATTTCCAGCCTTGCTTGAACATCTGGCCTCGTGCACAGGACCGCATTACCGAAGGTCAGGCTAGGGACCATCACCCCTTTCCAGATCCCTCTTACCACTTCATACCTATTGTAACTCCACAGTGCCTTATTTTTCATGACAGCTGCATTCCTACTACCTTTATTCATTACATATTTTTCATGCTCTGTCAGATATTCAGCCCTGTTATTTATCCACACCCCAAGATACTTGTACTCATCCACTACTTCTAGCGTGAACTCCTGTATTCTATGCTCGCCGACCTCATCATTAAATATCATGACTGCAGATTTTTCCTTACCAAGCTTGAAACCTAATCTATCTCTCTCTGTACCACATATGTCTATCAACTTCTGTAAATCTTCCTTGTTGTCAGCCATTAGCACTATATCATCGGCGTATATTAGTCCCAGTAATGACTGTTTAATCCATTCTCCTTGCTTGAAAAAAAGAAAGGTCGAAGCCTAGTCCGCTCCTCTCTAGCATGTCGTACCCTTGCAGGTACAACATGAACAACAAAGGAGACAGAGGACATCCTTGCCTAAGCCCCCGCTGTATCTCTACAGGCTCTGATACATTTTTTTTTCCCATTTAATAAGCACTCTGGTACCTTTATATATATCTTTTAAAAGATTAATTACTCCATCTTCCACATCCAATGTGCCCAGTATGTCCCACAGATACTCTTGAATAATGTTGTCGTAGGCTCCCTTAATATCCAGAAATGCTAGCCATAGGGGCCTGTGTTCCTTTTCAGCAATCTCTATACACTGCATCAATGAAAACAGTTTGTCCTCCAACCTCCTTTGTTTCCAGAGCCCATTTTGTAGCTCCCCTAGCACCCGCTCGTTCTCCACCCAAGCCTGCAATCTGTCCTTTATAATCTGCGTCACCACCCTGTAAACCACAGATGTCACTGTTATGGGACGGTAGTTACCTGAGCTTTGTCCCCCCTTCCCTTATATATCATGTTCATTCTACTTAATCGCCATTCATCGGAAACTTTCCCATCCACTATCATTTTATTCACTACCTGTATTAATGTTTGCTTGGATTTTGGTCTTAGCTTCTTTATTAACATCATCGGAATACCATATGGTGCTGTTGATGTGCCACTAGGAACCTTCTTCTCTGCCCTTTCCCACTCTCTTTGCTCAAGTTAACCTATTGCAGTAACCACCCAGAGATCACAGTGCCATCTGTGGCAGCAACTAGAAAACAGCACATATCGCATTGAGACTTGTCCGTCTACAATGCATACGTTCGTTCCGCTATATATATATTCCAACAACAAGCGGCACCCATGTGGGGACAGTTGTGTACCGAATTTGGTAGGCAAATAAAGCCCTACGGGTAGTGGTATAGAAATAAAATGACAATAAATAATAGGTAAACATTGTATACATGCCATTACTAGTTGAAGCGGTACTATATCGCACTGCAAGCCGAATTCTAGGTCCACCTTGATCCACCAAACGAAGCAAATTCCGTTTGCGGCGTATCTTGAGGGGGCGCAACTTACAAAAATATACATTCAGAACAAATTCCTGTTAAAAAACCTCGCTAAAACAATCCCGAGTATACTTTTCGTCGGAGAAATTTTCAAAACGTTGCGTGGAAAACGTATATTTAGAGAAGTTTTGGGAATAGACTTCTTTTGTCAGTATGTTTCTAAAACGCTTTTGAATGAGCTTCTTTTGTCAGTATGTTTATAAAATGTTTTTGGATAAACCTCCATTGCCGAGATGGTTTTCAAACGTTTTAGTCTAGAGTTAGACGCTGCTAGATGTTTGGAGTTGTTTGAAGACGTTTTACAGAAGTTATGTGTTTCGTGGGTAGTGATCAAAGTGGATACAGGGCCATATGAACA
Organism: Amblyomma americanum; assembly: GCF_052857255.1. Taxonomy (NCBI): domain Eukaryota; kingdom Metazoa; phylum Arthropoda; class Arachnida; order Ixodida; family Ixodidae; genus Amblyomma; species Amblyomma americanum. Next base: position 164,340,415 of record NC_135499.1, on the reverse strand, counting down.
TGTAGTGATCAATGCAGCTCACTGGTTATAAGACTGGAATTGGAGAGTACAGATGAAGCTTTAGGACAAGAGATGGAGAGATGGCAAGTTAATGTCGCCTTTTCGCATAAAAACGGTGTACTGTCAGATAGGTCAAAGGTACACTCGACTGAGAACTTGTGCAGTAAAGAGCAAATGAAATTTTCCTTCAAACAATGGCACAATACCACAACCACAATTATTGACTGCTTGGTGATGGAAGCATTGGTGTAACTGGAAAGGCTTCAGGAAGTAGGTGCTGTGACACAACCACTGCTTGGGGGAAAAGAGATGGGATGATGGGGAAAGTGTGCTCTTTAAGGGCACTTTAGTCTGCTTAGCTTAACTTGATTTTAACAGCAGTGACATAGCTGGCAAAGATTCTAAAACTCTCTGTTGCCTCAGCTGAAAAACCAATGCATTCAAATATAATGTGGCTCAAGTGTATCCGTCCAGTTGAGGGGACATGTTCTGGGGCAAAAATTTTTTGGTAATATTTGGGGCAGGTGACCGAAAATTGCACAATTGAGGGATTTGTGCTATTTATGTAATGTTTAAAATTTTTAAATCTCACAGTTTTTGAATTTAAATCTAATTTCAAATCTTTTAAATTTTTTAAAGTCATTGCATTTGAATATATTGCCGCCAGGTGTCCCCGGGCGGCGCCTTGAGGACAAAGAAGTGAGACGCGCGTGCTCTTTGCAGCTCGAACACTGCTTGATTCCTTGCGGCCTGTGGCTAGCCCTTTTGATTCTGCAACCCATTTGTGACATTTTGTGGTGGAGTGCACTGGGTAAATCGCTCTGGAATATTTCGCACACCCCTCCGAACACCGAAGACCCCAGACCTCTCCCTGTCGACACGCCAGTGCACCGGGCCAGCAGCCGAAATCTTGGACTGCCCCCTGAGCTTGGCCTATTGGAGGCAACCTCGCCGCCTGGCCGACTGCCTCCTGTGCTCAGGCCATTCGACTCTCCCTCGACGCCTACCTCTCAACCGGTCATGCAAGGTGCCGTGTATTACACCCTCCAGAACCCACGGCTACCAAACTCCTTTCACGGGACTCAACTGGAGGATGTGGAAGATTGGCTCCTCCAGTTTGAACGTGTCGCCGCATTTAATCAATGGGATGACGCCGCCAAGCTGAGGAGCATTTTCTTCAGCTTGGAGGACGTTGCTCGTACGTGGTACGAAAACCATGAGGACACTCTTTCATCATGGCCTGAGTTCCGACGTCAACTGCTCGCCGTGTATGTCAGCGCTGATCGTCGGGAGCGAGCTGAACGAGCGTTGCAGTCCCGTATGCAAATGCCCAACGAAACGGTTACCATGTATGTCAAAAACATGACGCAGCTCTTCCAACGGGCTGACCCAGCCATGTCGGAAGCCAAAAAGCTGCGCCACCTAATGCGCGGTTTTAAGGAAAAGCTTTTCGCCGGCCTCGTGCGCAGCCCCCCCAGCACTGTTGCCGAGTTTCTAGCAGAGGCAGTCACGATGAAGCAGGTCCTCCGGCAGCATTCCATTGCGTATGACCGGCCAGTCCTTGCAGCTTCTGTTACAGAGTCCCTCCCGGTTTTCAACAGCAATACCGACTTTCTCCGCGACATGATCCGTGCTGTTGTCCGTGAGGAGCTAGAGAAGATTTGTGGTACGTCGCAGCCTGCAGCCAGCTCCCTTATGAGCGTTGTCCGCGAAGAGGTGCAGCAAGCTATCAGGCCTCCGTTACTACTCACCGAACCACAGTCTACCCAGACAGATTACTGCCGCCCGACATACGCTGAAGCTCTGCGACGCCCTGCCCCAAATCCACCGGCATTTCCACCGCCCAACCAGGCAGACTACTGCCGCCTGACCTACGCTGACGCGCTGTGATGCCCTGCCCCAAATCCAGCGGCAATTTTTCCCAACCATCATGACGTCCTGCTACCCTCCGTGCAGCCAGGGCAGCACCGCATCCCGAGTGATCGAGAATCCCTGCGCAGAGCGGACGTCTGGCATGGACCTGACTGCCGGCGTTTGTGGTTCCACTGTGGGGAGCCCGGTCACCTGTTCCGCTGGTGCCCATAATGAGAGCTTGGCTTCAGGGTTTTTTCTCTGATACGCCAAGGCCCCGGTTTGGCCAACGGCCCCGTGAGATTGAAGAGTACCTGACCCAGCAACCTCAGTGGTCCATGGCACGCCGTCAGTCCCGATCACCGTCACCTCGCCGTTCATCGTTCTCACCGAATGCACAGAACTCCTCGCGAGCGACGGCGGACCGCTCGACCAGCTCTCGCCGAGAAAACTGAGGACAGCGACCTCTGGGGGTGTGGTCGCTGGATATCAACGCTGTAAAGACCCCCTGACGATGCAGACGACGCAGACATCCGATGATAGAGCTTTGACGACGTCGATAACAGCAGCTGTACTAAAGGACCACTTCTCCCTCGACATGCCCATGCTTCTCGATGGTCACAGCATTAGCATGTTGGTGGACACAGGGGCGGAGTTTTCAATTATCAGTGGCAAATTGGCAGCGCTTCTAAAGAAAGTTACAACTCCTTGCTCTGGCGTGCAGATCCGGACGGCGGGGGGCCATATCATTACTCCGCTTGGACAGTGCACGGCTAGGGTCCAGATCAGCGACTCGACATTCATAGTTGGCTGCCTGGTGCTCCGCGACTGTTCTCGTGACCCGATTTTGGGCGTAAATTTTCTCCGTGAGAATGGTGCTGTTATTGACCTGCGGCACAGAACCGTTACAATTTCGACAGCGAAAGCTGACGACACCTCCGACGTTCGGCAACGCAGCTCCACCCTTCGTATTTCCACTGAAAGTGTCTTGATCCCACTGCACTCCATTGTTTTTACAAGCGTCGAATGCGATGAAGGGCTACATGATGGACCTGCAGTCGCCGAGGGCAACCTTTCCTTGCTGCTGACACATGGCATTTGCACGACTCGAAGTGTTGTCCACCTCCGTAACGGTCGGTCAAAACTCCTGATTACTAATTTTACGAGCGAACCTCGTCACCTTTTCCGAGCTACTGCCGTTGCGTGGGCTGACCAATTGGCCGATGTTACTGAGTGCTTTGCATCCGAGGCCATGGACCGTCCGGGCACGTCTCTGGATTGCATCGATATTAACTCCGGGCTCTCAGCGATTCAGCAGCACGACCTCTGCGCCCTACTGCTCCAGTACAAAACCTGCTTCGCATCCTCCTCGAAAGTGCGGCAAACGACGATCACGAAGCATCACATCATCACTTCCGATGACGCTCGCCCCATACGACAGCAGCCGTACCACATTTCCCCAAAGGAACGCGACGCTATCCAAACGCAGGTGAAGGACATGCTTACAGACAACATTATTCAGCCCTCTAAAAGCCCGCGGTCGTCGCCCGTTATGCTTGTTAAGAAGAAGGCTGGGACAGTGCACTTTTGCGTGGATTACCGTAAGCTGAATGCCATAATGAAAAAGGACGTCTACCCGCTGCCCCGCATCGACAACTCGCTCGACAGACTTCGCCGCGCCAATTATTTTTCGTCGATCGACCTAAAGACCGGATATTTGCAGATTGAGGTTGATGAACATGACCGCGAAAAAACGGCCTTCATCACACTTGACTGCCTATATGAATTTAAAGTGTTGCCCTTCGGCTTTTGCTCTGCACCAGCAATGTTTCAGCGCATGATGGATACTGTCCTGGCTGGTCTCAAATGGCAAACCTGTTTAGTTTACCTAGATGACATGGTGGTGTTCTCAGAAACCTTCGACCAACACCTTGAACGCCTGCGGATCGTGTTGGATGCCCTGCGGTTGGCCGACTTGACACTTAAACCCGAGAAATACCACTTTGGCTACAAAGAGCTCAAGTATCTCGGCCATGTTGTGAGCGCCGATGGCATACGACCCAATCCCGAGAAAACTGCTGCCGTAGCCAAGTTTCCCCGTCCTACTACAAAGAAAACGCTCAAGCGTTTCTTGGGTTTGTGCGCCTACTACCGCTGTTTTATCGCCGACTTCTCCAAGATCGCTGAACCCCTCACCCATTTAACACGTGACGATACACCGTTCGTCTCGACTGCCAAGCAACAGGCTGCTTTCACAGAGCTGCGCCGACGGCCGCACACTACCCCTGTGCTGGCTCACTTCATGAGGAGGCTGCTACCGAGATACACACTGACGCTAGCAACATCGGGCTTGGTGCCGTCCTTGTTCAACATCAAGAAGGCGTGGAATGTGTGATCGCGTATGCGAGTCGCACACTCTCGCGCACCGAAATCAACTACTCCACCTCGGAAAAGGAGTGCTTCACTGTCGTCAGGGCCATGATGAAATTTTTGCATTTTAAAGTGGTCACCGGCCACCATTCCTTGTGCTGGTTTACCAATCTCTGGGACCCATCAGGCCGCCTAGCACGCTGGAGCCTTCGCCTTCAAGAATTTGATTACATAATTTCCTATAAGTCCGGACGTAAACACGAAGACGCCGACACGCTCTCACGCGCACCCGTTGAGCAAGCTGATGGCAGCGCAGAGGATGACAATCGTTTCCTAGGTGTGATCAGCAGTTCGGACTTAGTGGCAAAGCAGCGTGCTGACGCTGACCTGCGCTCTGTCGTGGATCACCTGGAGGGCCATACTTCCAACGTACCTCGACACTTTTCCCGCCACTTGTCCTCTTTTTGCATTCACAATGGCGTACTGTTCAAGAAAAACTCCAGCAGCAGTGACCGGCCCGACCTCCTAGTCGTGCCATCAGACCTCCGCAACGACATCCTTTCGGCGTGTCATGATGAGCCCACTTTGGCCACTCGGGATTTGCACGCACGCTCGCTCAAGTGCATCAGGGCTATTATTGGCCTAAACTTGCAAAGACCATCCACCGCTACGTCAGAGGTTGCCATGAGTGCCAGCATCGTAAGTCACAACCGCTCAAGCCCGCAGGTTTGCTCCAACCAATTGCACCACCTCGCACATCTTTTGACCAAGTCAGCATTGATCTTGTGGGCCCATTGTCTGTGTCGTCTTCTGGCAATAAGTGGATTATAGTTGCGACTGATTATTTGACGCGCTATGCGGAAACCCAGGCAGTGCCGCGCAGTACATCCTCTGAAATCGCGCGCTTCTTCATACACCACATTGTTTTACGACATGGCGCCCAATCCTCCATCATCACCGATAGGGGCACCGCATTTACAGCGCAGCTCATGCACGAGGTGTTCCAGCTGAGTCACACGAACCACCATAAGACTACTGCATACCACCCGCAGTCAAACGGGCTCACGGAGCGCCTCAACAAAACCTTAGCGGACATGCTCGCAATGTATGTCGACGTACAGCACAAGACTTGGGATGAGATCCTCCCATATGTGACCTTTGCCTACAACACGCCGTTTCGCCTCGTGTACGGGCGTGATGTCCAAACGGCACTCGACGCCATGCTTCCGTGCCCTCTTGACGACCAGGCGCTCACGCCAGATGCCGAGGAATTTACCCGGCACGCAGAGGAAGCCCGCCAACTGGCCCGTATGCACATACACCGGCAATAGACAATGAATGCAGAACACTACGACCAACGACATCGCCACGTCGAGTACCACCCCGACGACAAAGTGTGGGTATGGACTCCGGTACGTCGCCCCGGCCTGTCGGAGAAGCTCCTGAGCCGCTAGTTTGGACCCTACACAGTGCTGCGCCGCATCATGGATGTGACGTATGAAGCCCTCCCCAATGGCACTCTGCCCATTTCGCGCCGTCGACCGCGGCCCGAGGTCGTGCACGTACTGCGTATGAAGCCGTAATTTACGCAGTAATGGGCACCTCGTTCGCTCCAAGTGCGCCCACGTGTTTGCTTCCTTTTTTTTAGCTGGGGAGGGGGAATAATGCCCCCAGGTGTCCCCGGGCAGAGCCTTGAGGACAAAGAAGTGATGCGCGCGTGCTCTTTGCAGCTGGGACACTGCTTGATTCCTTATGGCCTGTGGCTAGCCTTTTTGATTCTGCAACCCATTTGTGACAATATAGATATTTTTGCATCTTTTTTGTGATCAGTATATACACACGACAGCACTGAGAAATATCTCATATTGCTATCTATGATTTCTTTTATGCAGTGAGAATAAAGTGTGCCATGTATAAAATTTCTGAATTTTTTGAAAAATTGGTACTCTCTAGAATGTCTCTTTGTGATGGGACTACCAATGGTTTTGACAAATTTGAGTTCCATTTGCAGTTATAAATTAAATAAAAATAATATAGGCAGCTACTTTCTGCATATAGAAAAGCACATCCGTACTAAACTTCATCGCGATGCGACGACAGTAAGTACAATAATGTCATATGAAAGCACTGAGGTTGCATGAATACCAGAAACAAAGAAAAATGCCAATTAAAGAAACAGTGGCAGTGCAGCTTCTGGGGGAAGAAAAGAATTTCTATTTTCAAGTTCGAGTTATGAAACTGCAAGAGGATGTGTCCGGGAGAAGAAGACTTCCTCTGCCTGCCGCAGCACTGCAGTGCCGGGAAGCGCCGCTAATCAAAATTGTTGCTGTCTCGAAAGTAGCTCAATTGTGCTCATTATTGGTCATTTGGCATGTTTACATCGCAGTTTTTAGTAATTTCGAGTCCATATTTGATGCTGGTATTGTTGATGCTGGCTTACACATAATAAAACAAGCAAAAACAAGAAATATTATTTTTCAACAAAAATCCGAGTTTTTTTCACCCGCGTGTCTTTTTAAAGAGAAACTCTTACTGCCATGCAGCTATCACGTTGCAGCACATGTTGCACATTCATATAAAACTCTGAGGAGTGAGAGGAAATTTTTAAAAAATGGTCTGACCGTAAGCTGTTCGATGACAACCTTCTGTTGCTTGTACTGGTCCAAGACCAGCTGGCTCATCATGTTCTGGTGCAGAGACAGTGTATGCAGCTGCAGCTCCACGCACTTAGTTGCATCAGCCGACACTTCTGCAGCTGCAGCTCCTCTCGGTTGTCTTGGCGTGGACTGCATGGCATCCTGCAGGCAGCACACCTTCCTTCAGCTGGCTGCTTTGGTTCTCATGCTTGTAGTACCCTACTCAAACCTTTACTGCGTTTTGCACATTTGAGCATTGCTGCATTTCTCCGCTGATTCTACGCTACTATAATCTATACCATTTCACGACAATGGTAGCGACCCGGCACTGCCTCCCTACAAGAAGCATGTCACTCTTGCTTCTACATGAGTTATACATTTTCAAACTCATTTCCAGCTCACTAACACATGACTGACACCAGCAAGCTACTATCACTAAACTGATTGATGTGGCTAATTGACTTTGAATGATCAAGGTGGTGCAAGTCAACACTCGATCAGGGTTCTCCTGTTTATAGCTGCACTGGTGTGCCATGTAATGCAGCAGAGTTTGCAACACTTTCCGTCACCTCATTTTTCCTCTCAAAAGGACGCCATTTCTTGTGCAATACATATCACACAGGCTTCACAGTTATTCCAGAAAACATATATTTTTGCATATACAACTCGCACGTGGAAGCAAACAAGGAACATGGAATGCAGAAGTGATATACCAGTGCCTTTCAAGTGATCTTAGTGAGATCTAAGCTTGCTATGAGAAGAAAAGTAGGAAGAAAAAGTAGGCAGCACACTTAAATATGAATCAAGAAAGGAGCAGAACACATCATAAGAATGCAAAGTGAGTCCATATGCAAGGTCAAGATCAGTTACTTCTGTGTAATCTAAAAATCATTACAAAGCGTGAGTCCTCTCATTATGTTCAGCTAGCAATTGAACAAAATTTACAATCAGCAACTAGTCTGATTAGCTGCTTTTCCATTCATACTATGCTTTATATTGCATGGAATTAGATTCATACCGCTTGGAGAAAAAAGCTGGTTTAAATTAAGGCATTTCCACTGTTGCAGTAAAGGGCATTTATTATACAGAACCCATAAGATGCAAAGCCTTAGCAAAGAGCACTGTCAGTTATGTCACAGTCTTAAGCTACTACACCTACAGCAAACAGGTTTAGAAACAGTGTGTCTGTGTCACTCAGGCAACAGGCATTCATTTTTTCAAATAATCAACTCGTGCATAACACATGTAGCTTACATTTTGAGCACTGTCTAGAATATCTTCCTACGGCACACTTACTGAGTGTTAACCGCTGTCCGATTATGTGTCATGCAAGCTTTCCGGTGCCATCTGACACTTCTCAGTACACCATACCTTTTCTATCATCAGGTTAGCTGACTCATCAGCATATTACTCTTTGGATTACTAGTGTGTCTCCAACTTGACAGTGTTGTTCTTATTTTAAAGTTTATGAGACATATTTATGTGCTCAGTGCTTATGAATTCCATTTCTGTGGATAATAGATGCAGCAATATCAAACTTAGTGATGTGGTTATCTTCAAGAGAAACAAGTGAACGTTTTGAGAAACTAGTAATCCTCTGAAAGTGAAAACCTGTGATGTTGCATATATGCAAGGTCATTGTCATGAACATGCAGCATTTTACTCTGTCTCACACAACTGTTCTAATACCTCTGCACTTTTCACTGTTGCAACAACAAAGCACTCGGCAGCTCGTCTTCTTGGGCGAAAAGAAAAAAAAATCCTGCAACAGTCGGCAACTGGGCACAGAGTGCAAGGCACCCCCAAACTCAACTGAAATATGTTTAAAATATTATTGCTCTAAAAGGTTCATATAAAAAAATCACCCAGGAGTAGCATTATTCGTAAGTTAAGAGTCAACTGTTTAACAGCCACATGCTTGTGGTGTTGTGGGCTAGTCTGGTAGCCATACTGAAGAATAAAATTTAATCTTCAGTGGCATGATATTAACAAAGTTTTTTCAGTATTCTGGCTCACACACAATTTAAAATGAAGAGCAAGGAGCCACTCAGTGACTGTACTCAAAAGTAAAGTAATCAAGGCTGGTAAGCAAGAGCAAGCTTGTCTATATACGATGCTCCTAGGCTGTTCACTTCTATTCCATATGTATTCTCCTGTCATGCATTTCATGACAAGGAAGAATGTGTGGGCCTCAAGATACAGTACTATTATGACAAAATTTAATGTATTTCTCATCACCAAGCTTCACATGATGGAGAGCTGAGCCTTGTTATGATGAGGCAATGTATGGAGACTTGTCAAAGCAGTTATTCTGGCTCATCCAGTCATCACAGTCAAGAAAGAGTTTCCTGCAGCTTGTTCTGAACTGTTTGTAAGCCAGATTACTTAAAAGGAACTAGAAAGCAAGAAAAAGTTGCACCAGTGAGGTTCAAACCTAAGTTGTTCATCATGGCAGCTGGACATTATACTGTAATGTGATGAATGTGTAGTTCTATAGAGCAGGAAGAAATTACGCTGTTTTGAAAAAATATTTAATTTCAGCCTTTTAGCTCAACATTTAAAGCATAATTTGCTTGCATTTTGCTGTGTGAGCCTTGAGCCTTTTGCTCAGTTCTCACTTCAGCTTTAATAGAAAAAATTTTTGTGCCAGAAAACATAGCTATAAGCACTTCATTGCTGTGTCAGCAGAAACTGAGCAGAGGTGCCAGAAATATCTGTGCGAGACAAGATAATGGTATTGTATGTGCATAACAATGACCTTATGCAGGTAGTTTTTTAAGACATCACTCTCAGAACTTGAGCAGTTGCTCAAACCCTCAACCCACTTTTCTTAGAGATTACCTCTAAACATTGTTAACTCGACTCTCAAGAATGCCATTCTACTGAGCTCCCCACAGCAGTGCCATGCACACAAAGCAATTGCAACTGCCAAGCGCTGAGCACGTAAATAGACACTATGAACTTTCAAGACTGGGTTGACAACAAAATTTTCTGTTCACAGCAACATTATGGCATTGCAGCTAGGATATCAATATACTGATGACTCAGCCCACCCCATCATAGAAATACACACAGTGGTGCTGAGAGCTGGCACACCAGGTGTGCTTTCCACTTCTATCTGATATCAGAAAGTGCTTTAACACTCATTTATGTGCATAGCAGTTGATCGACCACCTTCAAATTTATCAGAAAGTGACAAGACGAACTACTTTAGTGGGATTTCATCTCAGGCTTGAATGCACTCATATCTGGCATATAAAGTTAGCACTTTGTAGCTCCGGCCTTTTAAGAGTTCCAACTTGAGCTACTGAGTGATGAGAAACAATGTGCAATATGCGCCTACAGAAGCAAACTGGTCTTCTGTGTGCGCTGGACAGCTTGGCTCTACCTTGGGGGTGCTGCTTCGCTGGGGCGAAAGCACAAAGCTGCAGTCAGGTGATTGTGGTTGGGAGCTCCCATCACCTAGAGATTCCTCGTCTTCAACTTGATCACTGTGGTACCCACCTGTGCAAAAAAAACAGCAAGTCAAAGAAGCTTTATTGAACATAAATGGGGGATGCCATTAAAGTATAGCTGCTTAAACTACACCTCCATTTTAGCTAAGACAGACCAGCAGATCCGTGGCTTGCATTGATCCTAAGCTTTAGGTGCATATTTAAATACACCGTAATGTGACGGCTGTGGTAATTGCACCAAACTGCGCCAAAGGCCAAACGTGCTCCATGCTGCTACATTGTGACAAAATACGGTTAGTCTGTGCCAAGCCTGCACCAAAAACCCATATTCCTTTCAAGAAAAAAAAGAGGGGGTCTCAGGCACAGCTTGCAGTACAAAAAAACATTGTGTCTAACACTGTGGTTGCTCCTCATATTTCTATCAGCCAGCACTACTGGAAAATCTTACTTTCACCAAAATCTTTCTGCAGACTGTTAGTAAGCAGCTGGGCATCATGTCGACCGCATTCCTTGTCAGTCTATGTTAGACCTTCTTCACGAAAACAGAACCAAATCGGCCTCCAACATGCTGCCATCTTACCGTGGTCATCCCGAGATGTGGGGGAGGCTGGAAACGTAGGCACTGCGAGCATTCACGAACTATGTCTATGCTGGGTTTCACACCTTTGCTTGGCCAAAGTGGGAGACAGTACACTACTGCGAAATTCTCAGATGGCTTCAATTTTGGTGTTTGCTTCTCTGCGACAGTGAAAAGGGGCAATAGTATACCTGTTGGAAGGTTCAAAAACTGTGTGTGTGCACTGAAACTGGTGCTTTTTTTTGTAAACTGTTCAAAGCAGTGTGGAAGCTGTTCTTACGTTTGTTACGGCTTTCTTTTCTTATTCTGTAATTATTGGAAGCATGGAAAAGGCGGGAAGATTGACGATTGACTCCGAACCGGGCCGGGAAGAATGACGGGATTGTGAGCATGCAAAAAAAAGAGCCTGAAGGAGAGGTCAGTCCACAGCGGCCCAGTACATCATGTACTCATGACTCTGTGCATGTGCATGCACAGACACACACATGCACATATGTGCACGACCACAGAGGTTGCTTTGCTGGGTACAGAATTTTCATTTAAAGCCATGGAAGACACTTTACTGCAATCTGTTCAGGCAGATTCTACAGAAAGGCTGATATTACATGATATTGTGCATTGAAAAGGCGACTAATTACACGCACACGCACACACACATGTACACACAAACGTGCAAACACACACACAATGCATACAATACACATGCTCACATCTGCTGCAAAAGGTGCTTCAAAGTGGCTTAGTAGGTTAGTCGCATCAATGACTACATAGCGGTGGCATGTCTGGTACCTGACAGTTAATCAGTACATACTTTTACCAAGCACATGCTCCAAGAATAAAGTGGTGCACTTGCAAGGAGACATGGGCATTCTAGTCACTTTCACACTTGTGTCCCCAGAACTAAGTGCTCTGATGCAACATCAGGTAGCACTATGCCAGGTGATTTTGCTGTGAAGATATTTTTCTCTCATGCATGCTGCACAGACAGTGAGAATTTTGTGCTTGACAAAACAACTTGGTGGTGAAATGGCCCAAAAAGCTTAAGGCCACAAGTGTCAAATGAAAAAAGAAGCTGTTTTGTATAAGAAAACGTCTCCTCCGCACAAAAGCCTGCCTTAGCCGCAGCGGTGGCTGAGTGATTACGGTGCTCGGCTGCCGGCCCGAAAGACGCGAGTTCGATCCCGGCTGCAGCGGTCGAATTTCGATGAAGGTGAAATTCTAGAGGCCCGTGTACTGTGCGATGTCAGTGCACGTTAAAGAACCCCAGGTGGTCGAAATTTCCGGAGCCCTTCACTACAGCGTCTCTCATAGCCTGAGTCGCTTTGGGATGTTAAACCCCCATAAACCAAACCAACCAACCAACAAAAGTCTGCCATGTTTAAATTAGCTTGAGAGAAACCACTGGATAGTTCCGTAGCAGCCAGCTTTAAATATTGCCACCTTGGGTAATGAAGTGTCAGACATGTGGAATCTTCTACTTAAAGAAGACGCGGTTACACGTAGCTAGGAGGCAGCCAGGTAAAAATATCTTATTCTAACGGGCCAAACTGGTTTACAGAACACTTCCCCTTATCAACTAGTTTCAGTTGGAGTCAAGTTGAAATTTTTTTATAAACGAGTTAGGGATTTTCAATTAATTAGGTAATTTCTGAAAGCGGAGCATGGCAAAATTCAAACTCATCTGCAACAACCACAGGTTGTTGTCAGAGTCACTATTTTTGAAGATTTCAATGCACCTGAAGAAGTCTTTATCCTCTTCAAAGCTACAGAGCGAAAATGCAACACTTAATGTCTGTACTGCAGTAGTGCTTCCTCTTTTCCCTAGCTATCATCAATGTTGATCCATACTAAGATCCTCGCCACAAAAAGCCTTAATGGTGATGTCGTCACCCAGGTGTACAGATGTTGTGCATTATTTACAGGTGTTTGTCATGATGAAGCTGCTGAATGGAATATCCTGGCCCTTGCTCTTTATCGACAAGATCAGGTCGGCTTCTAAACAAAGCACATGCACACTTATTCCTCTTGCAAGGAAGTTTTTAAGAAAGCCTTATAACATCCTTGGATTGTCAGTTTTTCATTGCATATGTTGATTGCATGGTTTTTGGTGTGTCGTGCTCATACGTGATCTAAAGGTATTTCTCGACAAGATCAGGTCGGCTTCTAAACAAAGCATGCATGCACACTTATTCCTCTTGCAAGGAAGTTTTTAAGAAAGCCTTATAACATCCTTGGATTGTCAGTTTTTCATTACATATGTTGATTGCATGGTTTTTGGTGTGTCGTGCTCATACGTGATGTAAAGGTATTTCTCGTTTTCGCCACCTTTTACAGATTCACCAGCTTTCCCTTGAGTGCCTTGGCATGGTGGGTGAAGGTGAGCCAATGCTCCAGTGACCATAGATTCTGGTGCATCAGATGATTGGGTAATGCTTCAGAAGAAGCTTTATTACGATGTTTGCTTTTGTACCACTTATTGCTAGATCTATTGCTAAGCCTGAGGTGGTCCTATACTCCCATGGTGCTTTCTTTTCATGCCAGCACTCCATCTTCTGCCTTTTTGCGGCTTTCCAATTACTCTGCATCACAGCAGTTCTTGCCGATTACCTGAGAGTACAAAGGCCATAAGAGCAAAAAGCTGTGGCAGTTACGTTATGAACTCTAGGCTGTAAGGCACCAACAGGAATTAACGAAACAAATGACACTGCAGCCATGTGACCTTCAGTTTACACTGCACCACAATGAAGCCTGCATTGCTGGGGAGATGGCCAGACACATGTGAAGAGTGCATGTTGCAACCACGCAAAACGACGAGGGACGAAGAGAAGGATGCACAAGACACAACGCCTTTGCCTTTTAAATGCGCCACCTTTTACATGTGAAGACCATGCACCTAAGCTACCATGTGTGTAAATTTTTATTGAATATGGTACCACAGTGCACGATGCACCTGGGGCTGTATCTGTTAATTCATTGCACATTTATTTATTTATTATAGATACCTCAAGGGCCCTTGGGTGAGGGCTTTACATAGTTTGTTTATTGTTCATTTGTAGAAGAAATGAGACTGTATACTCAGAAAATGGAGACCTATAAGAGGTTTAGTGGCCTGATGACACACAAAGAATACTTTTACAAGCAAAAGTACATAACTTAGCTTAAAATATTTGCAGAATGGTTGAATATTTGTTTTGAGCTAGCACTTGTAAACGAAATGTGCTCACTGGAGGTGTAGTACGAGTGCAGGGATTTTTCAAGGTCCTTCAGCTGAGTGCGCACAGTAGAAGCCAAGGTCCAGTTGGGGTCGCATTGGCCACGCTCAAGAGCAAGCCGCAGTGCCGCCTTTTCCCGCTGCATCAGGGCCCCCTGCTCACCTCTTTTGAAAGACTCGCACTTCTTCTTTATTACCTGCAGCACATTAGTGCCATCATGAGCCAGTTATGGTACAAACAACACAACAAAACAAGCTTAGCCTTGCCATCAAACAAGAGGCATTTAGAATGAACAATTTACACTAGTGTCATTTGACTGCTGACACGTCCAAGTGTCAGTTCTGTAACAAGGAAACACTGAGCATATGCAACGCATCAAAACTTTCCGTAAAACAAAATGTAGTCTAGACAACACTAAATGTAAATTTTTGTATCATCCTCAATATGCACACTTTGGCTATGGGACACAGTGGTGACAGTCTTCACACTACTTCTGACAACAAGTTCTTTATTATGTGTGCAAATCTTAGCAAACGGGTGTTAAAAGCATCTGCTGCAGGATATTCTATGCCGTCGCCCATGAAGAAGGGCTTGAAGCAGTCTTGAAACATGACTCTCTTGGAGAGGTTGGCAAGTGTCACTCTCATTCATATTTTGTTTTACATAGTCAGGAAGATTTGTGATGAAAATGTTTATCTCCGCACATGTTCCTATGTTCTGTCGCCATAAAAAATGAAGCTGCTGTGACCTGACACAGAACTTCAAAGTACGGACGCATCAATATAGCTGAGGAAATAATATGAAGTCTGAAATATAGCCGAACGTCAATTTGCAGATGCAATGCAGATTTCCACTGGTTTGATCGATGATGTTGTGAAAAACTGTCCAGCTATTAGTAGGTTACAACAAGATAGCTTGCAGATAATATTCTGCCCCCAGTGACAACAAAACAAACTGAGCAATGATGCACAGCCAATGGAAGAGTGAACTGCCACCTGAATCAAACTTTCTGGAGAGTTTTAATGTGCAATGAAAGCTTATTTTATTACTATGAGCCTAAAATAAAGCACCACATCATGAAAGCACATAACTAGTTCACCTCTAAATAAGCTAAAGGAGAAGCAAACTTCTGGATAGACTATGCACTTGTCCTTTTGATAAGCCTTGAATATTTTCAACTTGAATATTTCTTGAATATTTCTTGAATATTTTTTGAACTTTCAAACTTGAATATTTCAAACTGTTCAATAGAAGTCAACTGTAATGAGAGTTTATTATGTGCAGGTTTTAAAGGCCTAATTGGAAGAATAATTTCATTGATATGTTACCACAGTATGCGTAGACTGGCTGGATTTTGAAACAAGACAATGCTATATAGTGTGCCATGCTTTCACCGTTGAAGAGGCTTTTAAAGAACTAGGAGTTGGGATCATAGCTCACCTACCCCTACTCGAACGGCATCCCTCCCTGCAGATTCCACCCATTCCCTTTAAGTAAAAAAACACCTTCCTGAATGCTCCTGCCTTCCCCATTTATAACTATAGGGATTGCTGCAATACGGGCATCCGCAACAAGCTTTCAGAGAAGTTTTTTTAAACTGTTTCAGAAAAGGATAGATTATCTCCATTTGCATACAAAGTGTTCACCTCAAGGAACTTTGTCAGCTGCCTTGCTTGTTTGTTGTGATTTGTGTGATTAATCAGTTCTCAAACTTCAATAGACTACATGCACAATGCTAAGTCTGCAGTGAGTAGAATAAAAGTTTGAAGGAAAACATCTGAAATTCTTCCCCTCATTGCTGCCTTATTAACACTGACTCATGATTCTGACCCATGAGTCGGCTAGGTCTATGAAATAAAGTGCCATTACATTCACAGGTTAAGGTAAATCTCCATGCAGAAATGTGCATTTACAGTTTCTAAGAGCCACCTTCTGCAGCAGCTTGGTAGTACTAAAGAATTTTTGCGTACTAAAAGTGTCTGACATTCTTATTCAACCAACTCAAAGCTTTTTCTACGCACAAAAGCTCTGCAGCTACAATATTTGATGTACAGTCAAACCTGGATATAACGAAATTGAAAAAAGTTCGCAATTTTTCGTTATATCCAGGTTTTCGTTACATGCAGTTTTGGGTCAAGACTGGTAAGGATCATGCCAAAATGAAATAAAAATTTGACAGATATCAATTCAAGTGAACTCGCCATTCAAAGAATTTATTTAATAGAGAAAAACTGCGTAATTTTCGCTTGCTGTTTTTGCCCGATTGAAGCCACTACTCGGCGCTCCAAGGAAACTAAGGCATCCAGGGCTGCTTCATCGTCCTGCGAGCCGACGAAATGGCGCAGAACGTCCACCGCGTCCATCAGTTCCCTCGCGGTGGGAACAGCACAAAACGTATCAGGCTCTGACGAACCGTCACCTTCAAGGCTATCTTTAACGGTTTCGACAAGTGCCGCATCAATCATCTCTTCCGTAGCCACGGCGCCGTTTTCCACGAACAAAAAGTTGCACAGCTCGACACTGTCGGGCACCCCACCGTTCATGCGTAGTTCATCCCACGCTTCTGCGACCTCGGGTGGGCTTGAAGGTTCATCTCAGTGACTGTAGCTTGAATGGCCTTATTTACCTGAGCCTTGGTGAAGCAACTGGCGATCACTTGTGATCCAACCTCTTGCCACGACGCAGCAAGCATTTCTATTGCTTGGTAGATATCCACTTTTGTTGGCCGTTCAAGGCGGATGTCCAGGAGCATCTTTTGTATCAATCGACGTCGGTAACAGCATTTAAAGCTGTTAATAACCCCTTTGTCTAAGGGTTGTACCAGAGAAGTGCAGTTAGGTGGCAAATACTGCAGCTCGACGTTCGAAAGCTGTAAGCCTTCCACATGGTGCGCGGAGCAGTTGTCAAGCAGCAAACAAATGCTGCGAACTTGTCGCTTGACATCTTGGTTGAGCTCCTTCAGCCAGTCGGAAAAAATTGCCCGCGACATCCGAGCTTTGGAGTTTGCCACATATTTTACTGGCATCCGCTTTGTTCCTTTAAAACATCTGGGCTGGGCATTGCGGCCAATAACCAATAGGATTCGCTTGTCGCTGCCATCAGTTTTGGCGCAAAGCAAAACCGTCACGCGGAGTTTACTTTGCTTTCCACCGCGGCAGTCTTCTCCTTTTAGTGAGAACGTGCGGCTCGGTAACATTTAATAAAACAGGGCCGTCTCATCAGCATTATAAATGTCGGCAGCTTCATAGCGGCTGAAAATGCCGGGAAGCTTCTCGGCCACCCACGAGACAGCAGCATCGCTGTCTGCGGAGGCAGACTCGCCAGATACCACTTTTCCAACAACACCGTGCCGGCTTTTAAATCCTTGTGGCCAGCTGTTACTCGCTTTGAAGTCGTCGTGGCCCAGGATGCAAGCAAAATCTATGGCTTTCTGCTGCAAAATCGCGCCACTTATGGGCACGTTTTGTGCTCGTCTGTCCAAAAACCATGCAAACACGGCGTTGTCCACATCAGCACACGTCGATGTCTTCAGTATTTTCTTCTGGGCACTTGTGCCCGACTCCATCGCACTGCGGATGCTTTGTTCTGCAGCAAGAATGGTTGACAGGGAGCTGGCTGGTATATTGAAGCGGGCAGCGACATCCTTCTTTTTTTCGCCGGTGGTAACCACATTCAAAATCGAGAGCTTATCTTCAAGCGACAAAACTTTGAGTTTCCTCACAGCAGAACTCATCGTAACGAACCGACACCGCAAACACACACCAGCACACGCACGTCAACACGCTGACGAAGAAG
This sequence comes from Amblyomma americanum, assembly GCF_052857255.1. Classification (NCBI taxonomy): domain Eukaryota; kingdom Metazoa; phylum Arthropoda; class Arachnida; order Ixodida; family Ixodidae; genus Amblyomma; species Amblyomma americanum. The sequence goes on along the minus strand of NC_135499.1, from coordinate 164,322,519 downwards.
GCTTACCATAACTGCGCTGCAACACCACGAAGAATTTGTCATAGTAGTGCCGCCTAGTGTCAAGCTACAAAATGAAAGCTTAAAAGTTGCTACGCTTACCACGGAGCGGCGATAGCGGCGCTCAACATCATCATCACCGAGGTCTGCTTGTTTGCTGCGATTGCAAGTGTTCTGCTCGCGGTCTACATTACCTTTTAATATAAAAACTTACTTAAACAATATTCATTAAAGTTGCGCACTGCCCGGTCAAATTTCGGGCAAAACATTACAAGATACAGCTCGATGATCAGAGCCGCGAATTCGTTACATCAAGGTCAACTGCCGCAACGAGTTCGTTACATGGAGGTCGCCTATACATGGGCTTCAATGGGGGATGTGCTGGGGAATTGAAAAGTTTCGTAAAATCCAGGAATTCGTTACACAGAGGTTCGTTACATAGAGGTTCAACTGTATGGCAATATTTAGCATGATATTAGTATACCCGAGTATTTATTAATTTGTACTTCATATACCCCAAAGAGCACTGGGTGAGAGGGGCATATCAAAGAAAAGGAATATACAGAAATAATAAAGCAGAACAACAGTACAATGAGTGCGGTACAAGGCAAATACACAAAAGAAACACAAAGTTGGTCCAAAACAGAGTAAAAATAATGATGGAATACGATAATTAAAAATGCAAACCAAAAATGAAATGCAGGTATGCAATAAAGTGGTAAACACTACAACAGCTGAAACAGTGGTACATTTATCACTTTACTGCAACTGAAATCATAGTGCAACGTTTGGAACGATACTAAAGTGATAAACTCATGCACAGGTACTTTCTGAACTCTCCAGGATCAGAAAAATAGATTATGTTGTCAGAGAGATTATTCCGGAGCTTAATTGCTCTAGGTAATGCAGATTAATTAAATGATTGAGCTTTTCCATATATGCACCTGAAGCTGAGATGATTATGTAAGCGCTGTGAAGAGCAGGGAGGTGATTCCAGAGGCAGAAACGTAGAGCAGATGTAAACATATGTATGTAATAAACACAGAAGTGAAAGTGAACGACAAATTTAAAGTATCTGTATATCATTAAGGTTTTTAAGTTGGGAGACACTGGCAAGGGGACTATAATAGCTAAAAATGTACAGGACAGCTCCGTTTTGAATAGAAGTTCTGTTTTGAATGAGATAAAGTTACAAAACCAAGATAATATGAGATAAGACAAAAGGTAGATAATTTAGTTAACAGCTGGCCATGTGTAACTATGTCAAATGCTTTTGAGAAATCTATAAAGAAATGCAATCTGTTTGCAGGTTATTATTCATGTTAAAATGCAAGTCAGTAGAAAATTCAAATAACTGGGTATCAAATGAGTAGCCTTTCCTAAAACCATGATGACTTGAAGTGAAAACGTCATTTAATTCCAGGTGGTTGTAAATGTGAGAAGCGTTAATATGTTTAAATAATTTAGAGCATATATGTTAATGAAACAGGACAATAGTTATCAGGTGAGTTTTCGTTACCCATTGTGAAGCCAGAAATAACTATGGCTATTTGCCAGTCAGTAGGCAGTTCTCCAAATGATAATGATTGCTGAAATACATGACACAAAATGTGGCTGGAAATTGAAGTGGTGTTTTTAAGAAACTTGGAGTTTATGTTGTCCACTTCGGCAGATGAGGATAACTTGAGGTTTTTAATTAGTGATGCAATAACCTCAGCAGTAATGCCGATGGGTTGCATGAATGGCTAGTCAGAATCAAAAACAATTGGCATACTGGAATGATCTACCTTCATAAACACTGATGCAAAAAATCCATTTAAATGCGATAGGACATGCAGTGTCAGCTAGCAGCAAGCCACCAATATTGTGTAGTTTTATGAGGCCTTGTTTATTTTCTGGAGATATAATTTGTCATATTTAGTCTGCATTAGTGATAGGAGATCATGAGTAAAGTATTTGTTTTTGGCAGCAATAATAGTGGAACAGTACATTTTCAGACACTGCTTATACCTATCCAACAACATATACTGATAACTTTATGCCTATAACTACAAGTCGTTGAACACCGAATGAATTGCCCTGTCCTTGTTACAAAACAATGGCAGAAACGACAAGAAGTATATTCAGACATATTTCATTCCTCTTGTCACTGAGTAACAGCACATTACTTTGTAGTACTGTTGTGCTGATGGCTGAAAAGCTCTTTAAAGATTTTGTATGGAAATCTTGAACAGAATGCTATCTGAGCACACTTATTAAGCACCTGAATTATGAGCTGTAATTTACCTTGACTTGTGACCTCATATCATAATTTGTACTACAATCATACATACACGTCAAAAAAATTTAGCACATCCAATTCTACTTCTTAAACTGAGCAAGTAACACAGCAGAAACCATTCCCTCTTTATTTTATTAAGAATTCACTAGCTTTCAGTCGCCTTCTTCCTCACCTGTGCAGTGTAGAAGGCAGCCTGTGCACTGGTCAGTTCTGACAGCATCTCTTCTGCCTCATCCAGGGAGCCTGCATTCATAGCTTGCACAGCTTGGAACATCCTTGCCTCATCTTTGAGAGCTCTCTTCTCTTTTGCGCTCATCATTGTCCCATTACTTGAACCACAGAACAGCTGGCGAGTTGGTGTCAATGGTTTCTTGGGACTAATAGGTCTCTCCAGCATGGATTTAACAAGCTTCCAGTAGTGTGCTGCTTGCTCTTCCAGGGCTTTTGCTTCCTCTTCAAGGCCCTCTTCAAGTTTGGATAATGACTGCACATGATAAACAATTAGTGTGTTCGAAACACTCAAGTGGAGGTAGTCTCCATGTCATTTAAGCCAATAGTTAAACATACCAAGTAGCTGCAATTCCATATCACTGCATTATACTTGAGTATTAGCAGGACAAATTTATCATTGGCAAGTGGCATCAGACAAGATCTAGCTACCTTGTTTGAAGCCACATAATTTTAAATTACCTTTTATTATAGTGTACTTACTCTGAAATGCTACACCCTACTTTTGTCAAAATTAAGTTCGGTGCAAATAAAAGTTTCTCTCCACAACATGTTAGAAGGCAGCTTCCTAGTTCTGATATTGCTCAAGGCTGAAGTTAGTGTAAATGGCATCAATCTAATCACAATATATCTATAATCACTACAGCGTTCACTAACAGCTTCAGTAGAAAGTCTTGATGACGTCCTCATATAACGTAGTGTGCACTAATCACATAAGAAAATGAATATTTTATAATGAATGACCATGACCATGCTTGTTTCCAGGGTGCTTAAATGTACCAACATACCTTGCTGGCAAACGTCTTAGCCAAGTGGGCAACTAAAGCAAGTTCCATGCCATGATTTCCTATTCCACGAATCACTTCAAGCCCTCTCTGCAGTATGCGCCTCATGTCATGCGTCCTATTCCTGTGCAAAAGCAATGACACAGTAACCCGCAGTAATCAGCAATACATCTAATGAGTAATCAGCAATACATCTAAGAAAACATATAGCAAGCTGCAATTAACTCCAAAGCTTATTGCTGTAACGTAGCAAGTCATTTGGCTTGCAACAGTACAATCGATAAGTGGGAATGAAGTGCACCAGTGATGTTCTAAAATGTCTTCCTAATGTGTGACGCAAGTATGCCGATCACTCATCATTTGTTCTATTGAAATGTGATTTCAAACGGAAGGCACTCTGAGTAAAAACTAAAACTTGCTACACTTAAACAAGAAAAATTTTACTCACAGCAGTGGGCCAAAGGCTGGTGCATTCTGCTTATTGAGAACAAAGTCATGGCTTTAACTGACCCTGGCCACGACAGCCAAATTTCAATGATGGCAAGATGCAGAAAGGTTATTTACCAAGATCTCGTGCTCTCCAAACTCAATCTGCTAGCAAGGGTGGGCAAACGGGCTAGTTGGTAGTTCATATTCGGAAAAAACAACAGACCTTAAGACATGGACAGAGTAAGATACAACGACACAGCGCCAACTTCAACTACTTAATTTATTGCAGAGCAACACAATAAATATAGGCAAAGTTGGTGGGAAAAACATGGGAAGCAGGTACTCTCACGTACAGTATTGTTATCTCGTGTCCCGCCCCCTTTGCCTATATTTATTGCGTCGCTCTGCAATAAAAGAACGAGTTGAAGTCAGCACTGTGTCGTTATATCTTCCTCTGTCCGTGTCTTAAGGTGCGCTGTTTTTTCCAAATATCACTCTGCTAATATCAACCGGAGTATGCTTCATATTTATAAACGATGAGCGACTTTGGTACACAAGCATATGTTAGGAAAATGAAAGCAGTGCCAATCACACTGATATTCAAGTCAACAATCTGTGATAAAACATCCTTTTTACCTGCTGTCAGAAGCCCAATTTTCGGTTTTGGCTGTTGGTGCAACACGTAAAGAAAAGGTCGATGTGGGTGTTATTCACTCTGTCAGAAAACGCTATGTTGATGATAGTGCTCATTCATGAAATTGTATGCACTGAAAGCAAAAAATTTCTCTTTTTTTGGCGTTACTCAAAAATATATTGAATACTTAGCATTTATAGGCCATTATTAGCCCTATCTGTTAGGGACGTTATACTATGGGAGTTATGGGACATGAGAGAATTATTGCACCTTTTCTGCTTTGCAGCAGAGTGCATGCGCATATGTGATGACAAAGGAAATGACAACGAAATGAAAACTTTTATGCGCTATGCTGCTAGTAAACCTTAGTAATTGTTTCATTTCTTTTTTTTGTATCAGTCTGGCTGTTACAGGAAAAAATAGTATAAGTATTTAAAAAGCAGCATATAAACAGGAAGATAATTTAGGCTGACTTCAGATGCAAGCTCTTACACAGCAGCATTGTTGATAAAATAAATGGAGGCTGAAAGGCAGTTTCAGCCTTTGCTAGCTATTGCAAAACAGATTCATGGCACAAGTCACTCCCGTGATGCAGAAGTAGCTGCAATCAGTGCATAGTGACATATAAATAAAGCCCTTCATTTCTCAGTAAAACCTGCTTTCCAATGGTCCTTGCATCCCAAGCAGATTTCTAAAACTCTCGTTAAAACCAATTTTTACCTGAAAATGAATCTTCAAGAAAACATAGCTTGCCAGTGTGCAAAGATGAAAGCATTGCCTGAAAATCAGCAGATGCATTGTACTTACTCTGAAATAGTGTTTTCAGTTAATTGTTGATTTTTTAATATGAGTTCACACTTATTATAAATGGCATGGCCTAAACAGCAGATAATTTCAAAACTACATCTTGAAAGCGAGAGCCAAGAACGCACGTACTAGGCCAAACATCTTACTCGCTTCATTGCATCAGGCATCACTTACGTTAACAGTATCCTTCTGCAAAGCTGTTGTGCACTGAAAATGCCACTGTTATGTTGAAGGAATGTTTTTGCAGTGTGCAAGCAAAGCCAGCAGGTCTAGCACAGACATAGAAGCGCAGCACGCATAGAGAATGTAATGTACACCCTTTGTCAAAAGTAAAGAGCCCAGAGGTTATACTGGGCTATGCTGCGTGGTTCGTTAATCATTGCTGGCATTCATATTCTCTGGAATGTGAGAGGAACTCACATCCTTACCCCTCCGAAGCTCAGGACTTCTACAGATACGACAAGAGCACCACTGCTCGTCTTCGAAGCAGATCCGGGAAGTTTTGCCAAAGGCTGTATGTACATGATGAAATATTTGTAAAGAAATCAAAGAAAGAAGATATATCCAATTTGGTAAACAGTTATAAATTTCTTGGTTCATCATGCTATTTCTAAACTTTTTGTTGAAATAATGATCAAAGGATCTATGGAATCGCATGTCCCAAACAAAAACTAGTGCTAGCAAATTATTTTTGATTGAAAAACCCAGGAAAACCTGCATTACTGAAGTATTTTGTTGAAAAACCCTATATATCCTCAATTTTGAACTCAAGAAACAGTCTTTTATTTCTACGCCTCAAATTCAGAAAAAAAAGGAAATAGAAAAGAGGGAATCTGAAAATGGAAGGCACTGTATATAAATAAAAACTAACTGTGTCTCTTTCAGTTTCTTTTTAGAGTAGAACATTTCTTGAAAAGAATGCATGAGTGCCAAAATAATGGCATGCACCAAGGTCAGATAAATGTGATTTTTATTTATGACATGCCTTGGAGGAGTCAGTAAGAAGGAGAGCAGGGCAGTTATCATCTGATTTTACAATGGCAGTGGGTCAGCTAATACGAGAATCCCAAGTGAGTGATGTGTGCTCAAGCTTAGAACATATAAGTGCTGAACAAAGTACGAGTTTAGTGATGCAAGGAAGCTGTTATGGAGAAGACCAGCAAGTGTGCAGTTAGTGTTTATTATTGCAATGACAAAAGCCAGTCAGGAAAAAACTTCGTTCATGCATATGCTTACATGTGTCGGCAGAACCCAGAGAACTTATATTAAAACAAGAAAAGGTAAAGAGCATCATTGGCTTGGTCACTCAAGCAATCCCAATGCCCTTGCAATTATTAACATTAAACTTATCTTCCAAGCAGCACACAAGGTAGAATTTAAATTTATATCAGATGGAAGGGCGACCATATCTTGAGGGTTTAAAATTCTTATATCCTGTATGAATTTTAAGAGTCTGGAGGGTCTCTAATATAGACAGAGTAGAGGTTGAAATCTAGGTCCTTGAAGTTGCTGGGAAAAGACAGGAAAAGTGATCACTGATTGTTGCATTATGTATTCAGTTATTCTAGAGGTACTTAAGTCTCTCCTGAGATACAAAACATCCAGGTTCAGCTTACTGGTATGAGAAATAAAAAATTATAATAAATTAGAATGGTCCAAGGGAACGAAAATAGGAATACAGAAAGATAAATAGAGTTTATTGCAGAAAACACCACCTTTTATATGCCAGTCTATGAAACTCGGTTAAACCTTATGATCATGTGATAATGCTATGTATGATCTATTAACGAGTGATAATGTGATTGCATTTTAGCAGTTTTAAACATTCTTTGGCACTGAATTTTAGTGAACTGTCATTTATGCTTAATTTTTGTGTCTTGCTCAAGCCACAGCTGAACACTTTACAGAGCCAAAACCACTCTGTAGAGATGTGCTTGGCTTCACCATTTAGCCACAACTTTTATGATGCTGCTTCATGTATGAGCTGTGTTTGCACGTTTATATGCATTTGCTCAATGAAGGTCAGGCTGGGGCCTATAAAAGCCAGGGCACCAAACTTTTGTGTGAATCGATCTGGAGCATATATGATTGGCAAGCACATGCACACGCTTACACACTGACACGTTATATATGACAGCTCTCACTGCCACATATGGCAGTTGGAAGTATCATTGATTCAATTGATGTAGCGGGTATATCAACCATGGCCTTTCCAGTTAACTTTTTCAACATTGTGCACAGTTTAGGGCTGCTCTAGAGATTGAAAAATAATAATTAAGCCCTCATGACTTCTTCAGCAGGGCAACTGTTCTTAGATGAATTTAACTTCCATTAACAGCTCAATGGTAGTTGGTGAACTGCTGAAATGGCATTTACATGATCAACTGCTGTTCAACTGAACTGCTGTTGAAAATGCCCATGTAAAGAATATGATTAATGTATTTAAGAAATGTAGCAAAATAAAGCCTCACACACAATTAATGTAAGTTGAAAAAGTTAACCCGATCACTGAAATACATGCATCACTTAAATAATGAGTGGCCAGGAAATGCACACTGTCAACCTAAAGTCATTGCTGCTGTTCAAGAAAAATCATACTACAACAGGCTTCTGGTGTCAGAGATGTCCATGACCTCTGAGAGTAATCTTGCCTCTATAGTATTCCTACAAAAGAGCCATAGTGACCATACTTGAACAAAAACTACAATTTAAAAAAATTCCATAAAAGATCCTCAAATGCTCCAGAGCAATAAAATTGACATATGCACAGACAACAATGGCCTTACTATGTACTACAGCACAGCAAGCAAGGATTCTCAGGGAAGAGAGAATAGTGCTCTCAGTTGTAGTAAGGGTTTCCCTATGTTTCTTTACACTTTGTTTATCATGTGATGACATGTACGTACAGCAGACATCCAAGCATTGCTGCAGCTTCGTCCATCAGTTTCTTTAACTCTACATGTGTAACTGCAAGCAAGTATCCCATTCAAAAAGGCATCTAGTTTCATGATTAGTTGGGAAGCCCAGTCAACCATGGGGTTACTTCTAGCACAACACTTTACATGCAACAAATACTCAAGGGGTCTCCTGACAGAGGCAGCTGCATGGCTTGCCTGCCCACCAGTGCTGCCAGTGTAATTTGCCTCTTACCTGGCATTGTTCATGCTCTGGTGGTAGGCTGCACTCCACCAGTTAGCCTGGGACTCTGTGCACAGCTGTAGGCCTGCCTGTGGAGGAAGAGACAAGGGACCCTTGGAAAGACGGAGTGATCCCCGTTCCAGTGACTGATCTGCACAAAAGCATGTTGCCTCCAAAAATGCCAGTGTGTCCATCTGGCTTAGTGTCTCCAGTTCCGCTGAGTCGAATGTGCTTGGCTTCAGCGGCAGCTCTTCAAACACTTGTGCCTGTGAAATCTACAAAGGAAGAAGTGGGTGACCACTGTGACAAGGATGCTTGTCATGAGGCACAGCTCACCTCAAAGCAATGCTCGCTGGTCACAAGTTTCTTGTCCTGCAAAGTTCTCCATTGCAGTGCCAACCAAACAAGGTGGTTAAGAGATCCAGGATGCAGCCATTGTGATTCTGCGCAAAGATTCATTACATGTTCGCTGCACACTGAGCGTTAAGTAGAGTTCATAGGGAAGACAAGAGATTAAAACAGCCCGGAGGAAAGAAGAACTAAGAGGTGTGAGCACTGAAGCTTGCAATAAAATTAAAGTAGAAAGTTGGACGAGTTATCGAGACTCACTTT